>NW_016178959.1:0-7540 GCF_001687245.7 Rhagoletis zephyria | reverse complement strand
GCATTGAAGGAAACATTTATTGCTAATTGAACATAACTCTAACTAATTCTCTATTATTATCGATATTATTAACGCGTGTCATAAAATTTTTTTTAGTTTCTTGCAGGTGCTACAATTATTTAAACTTCTGTACTACATACATACATACATTCATACATATGTAGGTAAATACATATGTACATTGTTTTTACTACATTCATTACTACGTTCATTAAATATCACTCATACGCACCTGTGTCCTAAACCGCATTAATCCTGTCAACAGCGACATGAATAGCATTTTCAACACCAAAATCGCTGACCAAAAGAGATATGCTTTTAAAACTTCATTTTCGAGTGTGAGAAGCTCAAAAGCAATTTTCGCCATTTTTTAATGTTTCCAAAAATATTAATTGCCAATTTATCGTAGTAAATGCACTTTAGAAATAAATCACGTTTTTACAGCTGCACTTAAGCTACCCAACCGTTGCTTTTTGCGTTTGTCACTGCACTGATGTTGCATGCCAGATTTCCGTTAAACTTTTCATCATTTATGCCGTACAGTAGAGAGGAAAAACAAGTTTTCATACAACTAAAATTTTTGCATTTTCAATCATTTATACAGGGTGTATCTCGTTTTGTTGTTGTATAAAGTGGTGCACCCAAAATTTATAGCTTTGAACTGGCAGCATTTATTGGCGTATATCTGAACTATACTTACTGAAACTGTTGGAGAGAAGGAACCTGAGCCTTTAGTCGAGGATGACGAAAAATAACAAAGGTGCTGGCGCTTACAGGCTGCCAGGTGGGCTATTCAAGAACAGCGGCAAGAAGTTGATAAGGCGTATGTATTAACTCCTTAGTATGCCTATTGAAATTAAAGTGTTCTCTGTCCAGTTCACACGGAGGTTGATCCTTTCGTAGGCGCCAACTGATTGGACCTTATCAATGTGACCTTAGACCACTCTACACTAGGAATTCATCAAACGCCAAGACACGCGAGAGGAGGAGCGTAACTCACCAGCTCTTTGCTGATTTTAATGCCAAGCAAAGGAATTGCTTATACGCCACGTTTTCGGTTAAACTAATAAGTCTTTGTACGAGAAAAATTACGTTTAGCAACACCACCAAAAATTTATTTATTTAGAGAACTTCTTCGAGCCGTTTGATGCAAAACAGGCAATAAGATAATTTTAATTGATTATTTTTGATACAAAGTTTTTCAGTATTTTTAAAATTAGATTACAGTAAATATGCTCCAAGATCATCAAAATCGAAGGAGCAAATTCGAGAAGAATGCTAAACACAAACGAAAACATTCATTTGCGACCAAAAGTGTGATTTTGCGAAAAATACGAAGTTAAAATTTTTAATCTGTGGTCTATAATATCCACAATTCTCATCCGCTTTTAATAACCTTAAGCTCAAAATTGTTTCATTACCTGATCCCGTATGCCGCAGCTGTCTGTAAGATGATGTGGGGGAATCACCTCAACACCACCTTCATAGATGTCCAGCCTTTGCGAGACTAAGGTTGAAGTACTTTGGCTTTCACATGCTATATAGCAGCGCCGAGGACCTCTGAGGCATTGAAATTAACCGTATTCGTATTTACGTAATCGGCTCGAGGCGTTATATCGATTAAGTATTGGCGTGACGCGGCATAATGTGGTATCACAAAGGACAGTCTCCTAATTGTCTAAGTGAGTCCCTGAAGCACGGAGCTGCCAACTAATCTAACCTAAGCTCAGAACTAACTGTAATGATTTATAAAAGATTAAATTAAAAAATACTGCAAAACAAATTTTATCGAATTAAAAAATTTTGAAAATTTTATATTTCTCGAATTTGGTCGCAAGTAACACAATTTTTTTTATCTAAATCTNAAAAGCAACATACGTATTTGATTATATATCGACACCTGTGTGGTAGATCGACCTATCTCGGCAGCCTGTTCGGCTCGGAAAACATTTTTGAATCGGTAGCTGAGATAGGGCATTTTTGAACCGAATTTTGAAATATGGTGTTCTTGAAAAGTTTTCTGAGATGGGGTGACGATATATTAATGCAGAAACGAACGAAGTTAATTTTTTAATAATTTGTTTTAATCATTTTATAGAACCTTAAACACCCTGTTCATTTACATATATATGTATGCATGTATGTGCATAAATAAGCAAGTATGTGTATTACTAGTATAAGTATAAGAGAGACTTCTCAGTGCATTCGTATGGATACTACAGGCAGACATATGTATGTATGTATGTTTGTTGCTGCTTTGTATAATTAATTGCCCACTTGCATGTACTTGTATATCGGCAGAAGCTTTACAAATGGAAAGCTTTCGCAAGCTGATTAAAAACTTTAAGTTTCTTACACTGAAAAAGTTTAAATCTTTAAATATATNTAAAGATGCATACGTATTTGATTATATATCGACACCTGTGTGGAAGATTTCGGCAGCCAGTTCGAAAACGCCCAATCTCGGAAAACATTTTTGAATCGGTAGCTGAGATAGGGCATTTTTGAACCGAATTTTGAAATATGGTCTTCTTGAAAAGTTTTCTGAGATGGGGTGACGATATATTAATGCAGAAACGAACGAAGTTAATTTTTTAATAATTTTTTTTTTATCATTTTATAGAACCTTAAACACCCTGTTCATTTACATATATATGTATGCATGTATGTGCATAAATAAGCAAGTATGTGTATTACTAGTATAAGTATAAGAGAGACTTCTCAGTGCATTCGTATGGATACTACAGGCAGACATATGTATGTATGTATGCTTGTTGCTGCTTTGTATAATTAATTGCCCACTTGCATGTATATCGGCAGAAGCTTTACAAATGGAAAGCTTTCGCAAGCTGATTAAAAACTTTAAGTTTCTTACACTGAAAAAGTTTAAATCTTTAAATATATAATTAATCTATTCAACAAAGAAAATGTTAGTAACTTAATTTCACCAGCACATTTGCGTACATACCTACATACATTCATATGTATTTTTAAATCAGAGACTGTAAATAAATGTTGGTCAGAGATTTTTAAATCACTTGTAGCTTATTTTTAAACGATCTGGCTGTACCAGAATAAGTAGCCGAGCTTTTGTTGTTGTTTTGCATGTATTTCGTTATCCTATCTGGGGTTATCTGGATTCTTCATTGCGATAGAAGGAGGCTAATAAGTCTATAACTTTGTTTGAATTTTATATTTCCTTTTCATTCACAAATATTAAATTTGATCTAATGTTTTACCAAACGTCCATATGTACGTCCAAAGTATGAAATAAGTCACGTACAGGTTTGATTTGACAGGTCCGCTCTTGCAGAGATCCATTGTAATGCAGGACCGGTCTCAATGTTTTACCAAGTTTAAATAGCGGAGTGCATGACATTCGATAAGGATGACGTATTCCACAAACATTTTATTATGAGCACCGCATCCATCTTGCATTCTTAGAGTTCATAGTTGAAAAGCTTGCTTATCGGGAAATGGCCAAGTGCACGCTGCTTCGACTGTGTTTCCGATGTGCTGCTGCCTTGGACGTTTTCCTTATGCGCGTCCTTAATTCTCGGAACAACATCATGCCCCATCACCTCCAACTAAAGATTGACGATGTGTTGCCTCACTTCAACAAGGTTCGAAAAGAAATTTCTTGGCTGAGAAATAATAAAGCTTTTGAAGCTGACGGCCTGCCAGCTATTTTAAGTACAGCGGTGTGGTGCTGATAAGGAGCTATAAGGCGCCACCATAAACGCCGCCAAATGAATTTGCATAATTAATCGCATCGCGCGTAGCAAATTCGCTAGGTGATAAACGTAGCCTTATGCAAAATATGGTTGGACGTACGCTTGACTGCCGGTAAGAATTTATGTACGAAAGGCTGAAGTTGTTAAGGAACGGATTGCCGATTTTAAAGCGGAACGAAAAGGAGCTACCTATAAGCCGATCTGGTTGGATTTGGTATCCTGCGAAACTAATACGGTTATGTTAAATTACGACAGAATTGAAAAGTGCCTTTCCTAGCCATTAAGTACAAAGAGACGACGCACTTATTATTATTATTATTATTATTACCTTCCTTTTATTATTTCGGGATGTAACTATGTAATATTGATGCGCCTAAAAGATGCAGCGATTTCTATTCTCAAATTACATACCTGATGAAAGTACGAATGGCAATTATAATAGGGAGGTTTTAGTTTTTTAAACTATAATTTTATTTTTCTTTAATCTCATGCTGGAGGAGATATTTAATAAGAGCCGCAGAGCTAAATCGCTTAGGAATATTTTCTAACAAGAGCAAACAATTGCTGTCTTATGCCAATGATATCGATATCATCAGGCAACATATTCGAGAAAGTAAGTTTTAATACCGATAACTCACTAACAAATCCAATGAAGAATCACGCTGGCCAACAAATTCCTCGTTGGACTGAATAGGCAATTTAGAAGTAAAGTCCTCTCTCGACGTACGTAAACCACACTCTATAAGACCCTCATCATGAACGTGCTGGTACATGGCGCAGAAGCATTGGCAATGACAACATCCGATGGAACGATGAGCTGTATGAGCTTTACAACGACATGGACATGGTGCAGAAAATTAAAATACAGGGGCCCCGATGACTTGGCTGGCTTGGCTAGCTGCAAAAGTATTCAACTCGGAAGCCATTGGTGGCAGAAGAGGAATATAGAGTTCCCATAGCGATGGAAAAACCAAGTGGAGAAGGAACACAGAAGAGAGCGAATGGCGTGCTTTGTTGAACTCAGCCAGAATCGCTTAGGCGGTTACAGCGCTAAATAAGAAGAAGGCAATTGAGAATTAAAGTCCTCTCTATTCAAACAAAAGTCATATTTATTGTATTAGTCACTAACATACGCACTTACATATGTATGTACAAAAAACGCGTTCGAAAATTAATGAAATAAAGTAGAACAAAAATTTACCTTTTTACCAACCCAAATTTTGTCTCCCAATTTTGGTAATAATTTACCAAAGTGGCAACCCTGCATGGCACACTGATTGGATTATTGAGTAGTCAGCTTAGCAAGCTTTCACTAAATATAAATCAATAAAATACTTAGATTATTCAGTCTCAGTCTCAGAATGCCGGCTATGTCTTGAATATGATAGACCTTGGAAGGAGAAATATAAAACCATTTTAAAGCTCCAATAACAAAAGTACAGAAAGAAAGTTAAAGAGTTCGCCTACCAAGGTCTTTTTAGGATTAATTACGGAAGCCAAGGTATCTTGGGCACACTGGGCAAAAGATCATTCCGGTCGCAATGTCTCTTGTTCTGCTACACCAAAACTAACTAACTAACTAAGTAACTACATAATTAAATTTTCGTTTCATTACTTAAGTGACATGTACACGCATGCATAAAGGCAACCTGTGGGAAACAGTTAATCATTGCCTCCTGAGTGCCCTCATTTCCTGTTCATGAGTTAAATTTCATCTTGCACGGTGAGCCCACATAATCGTCATAATTTGTTTAAAGTAGTTCACAAACCCATAAATTGACTAAATAACTGACTCATTTCATCATTCACATACTCACTGGCATACATATGTACATACATACTATTTACAAATGTAATAAAGTTCTCCATGCAATCTTTTTATTTGCATTGGATGTTGAATCACTTCATTTGCGCTACGCAAACAAATTATAGAACAATAAATTAGCTCATTCGTATGTAAGCCATGTGTTTAGCGAGAATTNATTTGCATTGGATGTTGAATCACTTCATTTGCGCTACGCAAACAAATTATAGAACAATAAATTAGCTCATTCGTATGTAAGCCATGTGTTTAGCGAGAATTCCTAAAGTACGCAAAGTCATTTGTATAAACTAAATGGAAACGTGTTGCCAATTGCAATGCAACATAGCAGCAACAAAACAACTGTGCCACACATGGATGAAAACTATGGCCATCTAATGGCATTAGAAACGAGGAGTCATCATTAGCCAAGCGGCTGATCATTGAAAAATCGAGCGTCCCATTTTTCTTTCGCTAATTTTTAAATCGTTTCATTTGTTTTGTTGCAACATGCGCATCATTCAAAGTTAATCATAAAACAATTTTGTGCGGTGAAAAAATTTCCAAAGCATTTAGAAAAGCATGGTCTTTATCAGATTGGTTTTATTTTCGTTGTTGTTGTGTTTGTCTGGTCCAGACGCTCAGTCTGTTTCTGCTTATAATAGGTATGTATGCATGCATACGTTCATATGTTTGGATGAATATATAGTGACTAAAACAAATGACCACGTGTTGATTTTCTTCAAATATTCGTAATGTTTTTCGAGTTATATATTGTTTTTGTTATTTTCATATAAAAATATCGTCTAAACTTTAACCAAAACCGAGTAAATCACAGTTTCAAACTTTATATAAAATTTAGGAAAATTCAAAAAAATTTTGTCAAAATTTAATTTTTTTATTCTGATTTTTTTTTTTTAATTTTTGGGTATGCAGTTTTATGGCCCAATTGTATGGGCTAATGAAGTGCAGTTTTAAACGGCTAAAAAAATCGCGTTTGTTTTGAGATAATTTTTTTTTTTTTTGGTGATGGATTTTTGCACTTTTTTTCATATAGTTATGAAATAAAATGCGGGAAACCGTCAGCAAAAATTGCGCTTGTTATATTAAAAACCCCGAAAAAGTGGCATCTAAAAAAAAAATAGACTAGAATTGTATGGGCTATAAAACTGCATACCCAAAAATTTTCTAAATATCCAGAATAAAAAGTTGGATTTTTGATGAAAATTTGTTGAATTTTCCTAAATTTTGTATAAAGTTTGAAACTGTAGTTTACACGATTTTGGTTAAAGCTTAGACCATATTTTTGTATCAAAACAACAAAAAAAATTTTTGCTGGAAAACTATTACGAATATTAAAAAAAAAAAAACAACACGTGGTCATTTGTTTAAGTCACTGTAGTAAACTATACAGTGGCACCTTGCTTCACTTATTCCATTCCAGAATTTTTGCTGATCATTTCAAGTGTTTTGTTTTTTGGTTAATCTGCTTTGCGTCTGCTGTTTTACAAGCTTTTTTTCCCTTTATTTTGCCCTTCACATCCACTCCGCCCATTCCAACGAAATCTCCGGGCGGTCGGCCACAACGCTGCACTCTGATGCACTCATATGAAGAGCGTATTTCCTTCCTAAAGTGTAATTAATTAATTTTGGCCACTATGCATCATCATTGGTTCATTCGCTACTCTGGTTTCTTCGTTCATTTTTTATTTGTTCATTATTGTCGTTGTAAACATTAAAAACGATAGTTGTGTTGTGGTTTGTTGGTGCCATGTAAAGTGCAGAATTTGCTACATAAATGAATGGAATGGCATAGGTCGAGCATAATTCCATACATTTCCAATTGTAATTTGCCAAATCTGTCGATTAGTTTTACATATGTGTAACGCCAAAGTAGAATCTGGGAAACTATTTTTGATGCTTTGAATCTGCTCAGTTCACATTTAACATTGGATACGCTCGTTTCAGCTTTCATCGAGATCGGTTTATTTGAATTCGCGTGAAA
>NW_016178958.1:0-7541 GCF_001687245.7 Rhagoletis zephyria | reverse complement strand
TGTTTGAAAAATCTTATTTCGTCTTAAGAGAATCTCTGAAAAGTGAAATTAGTAGATATGTATACTCAGTCCGGTATATACAAATCAGGAAAACCCATAAGCAAAAAGCGCATATCGTAATCATTACATAAAAAATACTCTGAATTTTCAAGTTCGTCGACAAAGTGGCTATTATCGCATTATAATTTAGTTATTTACCTTCAAAAGTTTGAAGGCATGAAAATTGACCGAATTTCAGTTTAAGCTCAAGAAGCATTGCTCGCGGCGTATGAAATTGCAAATTCATTTGTGAATCAATACATTTAAAGACAAACATACATATGTACATATGTATGGATAAACATATGTACATATGTATAGTATGTGTCAGTATACATAAATAAATGTACTTACGAACTTAATAAACAAATGTTTTGTGGCTTTTAAGAGAACACTTGAAACGATGGTCGAAATAGCTTAATTTTTGTGTGGCTAAATTTAATTGGAGAGTCCTAACTGCTCATCGTACTTACAATCCAATATCTATTTACTTCCAATATCTATTTACTTCCGCGTGGAAAATGCTGCAGTAGTTTGGCAGCTCATAGGATTTGTTAAGGCCGAGCACCGCGCATGCCCCTACGCCCTTCTCCATTTTCAATCCGTCTGTATAGACAGTAACCGACCCAGCACTTTCCTTGGCCTTCGTCGACCGCTATAGTGGCTGCGAAGTTCATTCCAAACTGCAGATCCGGGATCGCATAATCAATCCGTCCATATACAGTTGACGCTGTACTACTCTGACACTAAGACCTGCACTTAAACTGATCCGTAGCATAAAGCCTGGCGGCAGTCTTTTGGGCTATATTCTTGGCCGATAGGTCCGCCGGCAAGATATGCAACACTGTGTAAAGTGCTTCCGTTGGTGTAGGCCTAAGTGTCTCCGTCATGCCGATCATTGATAGCCTATATACACTTTCTATACTCTTCATAAATGTTTTCTTAACCAATGCTGCCCACCAAACCAATATAACAACAGTCTCGGCCTGACTATCGCCGTAAGGATCCAACGAGGAAGAAAAGGCGATAAGCCCCAGTTGTAGCTCAGCATCTTTTTGCATGCATAGAATGCAAAGGATACCTTCTTCGCCCTCTCCTCCACAATGAGGCGTCAAGACAGTTTAATAATAANTCCCCCCACTTTGCATTCAGTATCCTGTTGATCACCAGCGACCAAAGTCCCGCTACGTTTTTGTTTCGAATAAAACATCGATAAATGTAATAGTAATCAATTCGTTATAAAAATGTCGATAAATTTTCTTTTTTTGTCGTGCTAACGTTCAGATAGCCAAGCACGATTTTGGCCATTAAATGTATCAATAAAAATTTTGATAGATTTGTGTGTATGTACAGTTCTGCTTAATTTGAGAAGAAATTAATATATGCATGTATTTTTTAGCATTCGCAAAAATTTTTTTTAATTACAATCAATAATTTGCAACTGCGCTTCTTTGCAGCTTTTAAGGTTACCTATTTCATTTTCTTCAACTTGACTTTCCTAAAGTCACTAAACTCGATTTTTCATTTGATTTTGTGAAATTGCTTTTGTCAATAAATAAATGTCAAGCTGTGCTTTTAATTAAACTTGACCTGCGCAAAATGACTGATTGTGTGCATTTGAATAGTTTTTGTTGTTGTCAATTAAATTTTAGGTCTAAATTAAGTTTTTAATAAAAAGTTAACTGATAGCAATCAATTCGTGCGGTTTTCTTCCGTATGTGAGGGTGCAACCGCATGTTGCTGTTTGTGTGTGTGTGTGTGTGTGTGTTCGTGTTCGCAAATGTCTGGCATTTGACCGCTAAGCGGATTAAGTGTCAATGTGACAATTGTCAACTAGTATTGCCCTCTAAAAAATTGACTGTTGAACCGGTTTGGGCGCCAAAACTGTCACAGCAGTTGTCAAACAATAGAAGTACGAAAAAAAAAATAAAAAATAAAAATATGTGCATAAGTATGTATTGATATATGAATGTGCCGTATGTAGTACTCAGGTAATTGTAGCAATCGAAATATGCCTTTGTACTAGCGAACGAATATTGAAATTTAGCGATCGATCAGCATGATTTAACAACTTTTACGTTCGTATGTATGTATGTGTATGTGTTTGTGTATGCGGGTGACAATTTCGCATGTTTTTCTATTTCGAAAATGTTACAGTTTGCCGGTTTGGACAGACCCAACCAGTTTTTTTCGCGTGCGCACGTCATCCGGTACGATTTGGTCGACACCTCGACATGTTTTTTCTTTTTTTTCGAAAATACATAGCTCTATTGAAGCCAAAAATTGTATTAGTACTTGCTTGTGCAGGCATAAGTGATTTGTATACAAACCCATAGTTGGCAGGGTTTAAAATTTTTTTGTTTTTTTTTTTTTGTACTTACACGCCAATGCGCCTCTAAGTATGAGCATAAGCGTGGCTGTTTTTGTACAAAAATGTCTCATATGTATGTATGTACATATTTATGTATATGAAGCTCGCCTCTGCTAGTGTTTGACTTTGCGGATTCTTTTATTCGAATTGCTACAAATTTTCGATTTTTTTTCTTTTTGTTTTTTAAGCATTCGAACTCTTTCCTTTTTTAATACCTCCCTCTACTCTGAGTGTAGTATATAATAGTTGTCACCGCTTGTTGACAGCATCACAACATCGTTGTTAGTTCATCGTCAAACAGCGCCTGGCTGTCATAGTACATAGAAAATTGTTGAATCCTTCGTAAATTCAAATACGTGGTGTGTTTGCAAATTTTAATAATTTGAAGCAATGGCAAGCAAAGTAAGTGAAATTTAGTGCTGCAGCGATTTAATTAGAAATAATGAAATTAAAAAACAAAAAAACACATAATAATAATGGCAATATTGTGTACTTCAAAGGATACGCGTACACAAAAAGAAAAATTCGTTCAAAAATTCACTTCCTGTGAAAAACATATTAACAAAATTGTGTATAAAAAACAAACTGTCAGAAACACAAAAGTCGCTAAGAAAAGGGACATGACAACGGATAAGGCACACAACGGTGTTTACTCTTCCCACAGGAAATAGTAATTGTTTAGCGCGGAAATTCTTTGTGAACCTTTGAATGGTATTTTTTTTTGTTTTTGCTTTCAAAATGATTAATGGAAACGCTTTGTGATATAATAATTAGTAAAGATTTTTTTTTCAGAAATTTAAAATTTTTTTAATGAAGCAGAAAAGCAAACCAAAAAATTCTCCAAATTAAATGTCGAATTAAAATCACAACTAAAAAAAAAAAAAACAAAAAAGTTAAAAAATCCATATTTTTTACAATTATTTTATAATTATAGATGTTTTAGAAAATAATATGAGAAAACTTAATATGTTTTTCGGTATAACACAATCCTAGGGAGTGAAAAATGCGAACTTTACTCTTTCACATACATTTTTGGACAACAAATAAATATTTTTTAGGAACACAAATAATTTTTACTGAAAAAATTTCAAAATTAATCAGAAAATAAAATTTTCCTCTACATAGTGATTATATCTATGTACATATGTATATTTGTTATAAAAGTTTAAAGAAAAAAAAAAATTGTTTGAAGGTATATTTTAACAATTTTGCGAAAAATTGCAAATTACTTTTATATTCCGCAAATAATTTCTCCATGATCAAATAATCGGTTCTAAACCCTATCTGAATTATGGAAATCGGTTAACGTGGTCTAAAGTTTTGCGGTAACATTCATAAAAAAATATTCCGATGAATTGATAACCTCCTCCTTTTTTGAAGTCGGTTAAAAAGCAATGAAACAAATTTAGTAATGGTTTTTCGCCAGCCGTAATAGATTTTGTAGAAATTTATAAAAAATTAAAATTTCGCTACAAAAAAGGTTTTAACTTTATTTATACGTCTTTAGAGCAATTTGTACCAGCAAAGGAAAAACCGATAAACTGGAATTGATAAAAACTCAAAATTTCCTGCTTTGGAAAAATCAAAATTTACCTGTCAAAATATTCTCAATTTTGATTATGTCCAAACATTTTTACTGAATTTTTTTTCGCATAGAAAAGAATTCGAAATACTCACCTCTCTCACTTCGCTCTTCCTTACAGTTCTTGATCCTCTTGTCCCTCTTGGCGTTGGCCGGCTCCAGCTTGGCTGGCGTTGCCACCTACTCCTACAACCCGTACGCCGCCTACCATCACGTGCCCGCCGCCGTGACCACCTACGCCAGTCCCGCCCACCAAGTTGTGTATCACCATGCCGCCCCCGCATTCTACCATCACGCGCCAGTCGTCACAAAGTCATACGTCGCGCCAGCGCCCCTTGTTGCTGCCGCTGCACCAGTTGTTAAGACCGTCGCTGCCGCTCCTGCTGTACAAGTAGCCGCTGCTGCACCCGTTGTCACTAAAACTGTTGTCGCTGCTGCACCCGCACCCGCTACCATCGTAAAAGAAGTTGAGGTCGAGTCTGCTCCCCGCTACGATTTCTCCTACGGTGTGCACGACTCGCTGACCGGTGACATCAAAAACCAAGCGGAGACCCGCACTGGCGGCAATGTTGCTGGCTCCTACAGTCTCGTAGATGCCGATGGCTACAAGCGCACCGTAACCTACACCGCTGACGATTTGAACGGCTTCAACGCTGTGGTGCAACGCGAACCAATTGTCGCTAAAGTTGCTGCAGTTGCTGCGCCCGCCGTGCAACAAGTTGTGTCTGCCCAACCAGTCGTTCCCGTGCAACAGCAGTACTTGCAATACTTGCCACAACAGCCCATTGCTGCCGCTCAACCAGTAGTGCCAGCCGCCGCCGAGCCAGTGCCCGTTGAGTACCCCGAACAGCAACCAGAACTCGCGCAACAACAACAACCGGAACAACCACAATATCCACAGAACCAACACTACCCACCCTACCCGCAACCAGAAGGTGATGACTCCGATGTCGTCGATGTACGCTCTGTCAACAATAGCAACAATGCTGAGCCATCCAACGAAGCTGCCCCCGCACCTGTGGCGGAAGCGGCGAAGGAAGCTTAAGCTACGCAAATTGTGATTTCGAGGGTGTTTTACTAAAAGTTTAGTTTTCCTCGCGGAAAGCGTAAAAATGAAGATAAACGCATTGTTGGCAGGTTAAAAGATTTAAATTAATAAAACGAACGAATGAATGGAAAATTAAATTTCCAGCGAATTTACTGAAGGGGAAGAAAGTGGTTAAGCTCGAATTTGGGGTGGGCGTCTTGGCTTTGTCTTACAAATGAAGGCAAATTATTTTTGTATGCAACGAAGCATTCCTTTCTAGGATTTGTGCAAATTTTTAGTGTAAATATTTTGAGATAAAAATACTCGTATAGCTTGGTGTTAGGGGAAAGCTTTCCTAGATTCCAGCACTTAGGAAAAAATGCACATAAATATGTATAGGTGACAGCTCCGCTAATGTTGAATTATGTTATTAAAGATAAAAAGAACCTTTTCCTTTTTATCTTTCCAATGCTGAGGAGCTCTATCCCTTCCTCTATCCCTTCCGTCCACGACCAACGTATCAAGCCGCTAAACCCCTTAGGTTTTTACGTTGCATATTTTTAGGCGGAAAATTTAAATTTTTGGTGATCAAATTTTAATGGAGACGCTCCTGGAATATGACTGCATGCCTAAAATCTATTTAATATGGACTGTATCGAAACTTATAGTGTTTCGTTTCTACCAAAAAAATTTGCACGTCTCTCTTTTCGTATAATGTCGATAACGATGCTTAACTGGGAGTTAGAATTAAATAGACATTGTGCAAACGGCCCTTAGGGTGTAAATAAAAGGTAAGTAGTTGAAAATGCGAAGCTTCGCATTTGAAAGGTTCCAAGCTCGTTTGGTAGGAATACTGATAGGCAAAAAATGGTCTGAGTGGCAACACTTACGACAATGTTATGAAATGCGTGGGCCATAGAGCTGCAAAACTTTCGATTGTACCTCGACAGTATCGACAGTTTTTTTTTTGGAAAAATATCGATTGTTTTCGGGCGATAGTCGATAGTGCCGGTGCATTGAAATTTTGTGATCTTTACTTAAATAAGTGACGCTGTGAATTTAACTAAGGAAAATATTTAAAATTTCACGATTAAGATGCAATATTTATACTTACATATGTGCAATATTTACATTTACATATGTACATATGTATGTATATATTATACACATTTTGTTCGGAGTTGAAGTTTCCCTACATATACAACACGATAGTATACGATACTATCGAAAATATCGATACCAGATAAAAACGACCATTCATGATGAGTACTAAAACCAGAATCCAAGATACCTTCTTAGCGAATTTTAGGATTTTTTAGAACCCTCCTTTTGTTACTTCCACGAGGATAATGAGGAACGCATCCCCAAAGCAGTTCAGACGCAAGTTTGCCAGCGCTGCACAGTGCACTATGTGCTCCACCGTCTCATGATCAATTTCACATATCCTACAGCTATCACTACTCACCAAACCCCTTTTTAAGCGCGTGGTTAGCTAACAAATTATGACCAGTTATGAGACCCACCAGAAGTTTAAAGTCGTTCCTTGGTAATTTACGTCTAAGTTTTGTTCGTTTAAGGTCATGTGACGTGGGCATGGCTCTGGATACTTTGCAGCGACGACGCCCTTAAGTATTTTAACTTCAAATGTTTATATGCATTTCCCGCAGTAAACAAGTCGGCTGTTCCTACCACGCTTTTGGAGCTTTTTTAGGCTCTATTTTAATCTCACAAGAATAAAGTGCAAAAATGTCCTTTAGTAATGTGAACGGAAAAGCATGGTATAAACAAACCAGCAACAAGACAAGTAGACAAATGTACAGCATACATAATAGACCCCTTATTGACCTTATTTATTTGCAATTACAAAGAAGTTCAGGCACACAAATCTATATGCAGTGAGCTCCCGCCTCCGCCGGAAAAGCTTTAGGGTAAGCGCATAGTGTAGCGGCGGGCAAAGCGACGATTACAAACGTGAATTTCTCAATGCGAACGCATATCGACCGCTGAGTGGAAGATCGACCTATCTCGGCAGCCAGTCCCAAAACGCCATATATCAGCTGCCGCTCTAAAAACGCCCTATCTCAAAATATCGGGCCATAACCGCCAAAATGACGTAAGCAAAATTTTTTTCAAAATTTCCTTTTTATGCAGAAATGCATCTAGATGCTCTAGGAATAATTCTGCATCAAAAGGGAAATTTTGAAAAAAAAAATGTCGCTTACGTTATTTGGCAGTTAGGGCTCGATATTTTCAATATATTTTCAGTTGAGATAGGCCGCTTTTGAACCACATTTTGAGATAGGGCGTTGTTCAAAAAAATTCTGAAATAGGGCGTTCTAGAAAAGTTTTCTGAGGTAGGGCATTCTCATGTGTATAAAGTTAGCGAAACAACATGAAGAAAAAAATGTCGCATATACCTATGAATTTGCCGTTTTTTTGCCGTTAATTAGTTGTGGAAAAAATAATTTTGTCGCTCTTGTATTTTTTTAGATATAAGGTGTTTTGCTAACTTTATATAAAGT
>NW_016178957.1:0-7541 GCF_001687245.7 Rhagoletis zephyria | reverse complement strand
GTGCACAAATAAACAAAGCGGCATTAATTAGTACGGGGTTATCATCTTTCAAAAAAAATTACGTATGTAAACATGGACGTATTTCTGTTTTGCACAGTTAAAAGGGATCTATCTTCAGAAAACAAGACTTAGAGAAAACGTCGGTTAAAATTAACAATCTGATACCGATATTTTTCCTTGAAAGCCGTTAATCCAGGGTTTTAGGGTCGCTGATTTGATTTAGGAATTTGATATATTTAGTTTTTAGTTTAGTTTAGTTCAGAATCGAATATAAATAATGTGACATACAAAATTTCAAAAAAAATATCAAGGGCTTAGATTCAAGATCCTCTATCTGCAATTTTCATGAAAAATGTCTTCTGGTGTTAGACCTCATCTGGGTCATCAACATTAAGTTTTAGCTTTGCAATCCAATGGTAAATTCTACTAAAAAGCTATTTATAAGATTAGCAATGACATCATCGATAACAGTTAAGTCTTAGGTTAGGTGTATCTTTATATCAGAAGCTAATTTTTTTGAAAATTTCAGAGAGAGGGTATTGAATATAAGCCCTCACTTATTATACGCAGATGACTTGAGAATTTTTGCAGGAATAAGAAACTTAATAATAATCCCAACGGTTTTTACCCTCCATTCCCGCCCATCCGCACGAGGGGCGCAGTCCGCACGGAAGTGTCAAGATCTAAAACTGTTCAGCTACAGAACTAAATTCATCAGCCGATTTTATAACTTTATTTTAATGATTCATTTATTGAGAGAGGACAGTATCGATTTCTTAATGCTGAAAAGCGGATCTGATATATCAAACGTGGCATAAGCAACGGAGTGGATCGTGCAATTCAAAATTAGTTTTACAAGCTTTCAGAAATAGGGCACAAAAGTGCCTTGATACCCGGGAGGGAACATTAAGGCTAACTTCACACAGAAGAAGCGGACTTGAAATTGAGCCTGCCAGTAATTTAACTATAAAAATTGTACCAAGCATTTGCCTGCGACTAACAAGTTTCAATCGGCTCCAATTAAATGAAACCATTTTCAAACAAACCGAAACCTTTTTCAAATTAAATGAAACCTTTTTCAGGTCCAGCGAAACCATTTTCAAATTAAATTAGACCTTTTTCAGGTAAAGCAAAACCTTTTTCAAATTAATTGAAACCTTTTTCAGATTCAATGAAACTTTATTCAAATTAAATGAAACTTCCTTTTAAGAATGTTTCATTGAAACTGAAAAAGGTTTCATTTAATTTGAAAAAGGTTTCACTTAATTTTAAAATGGTTTCATTTAAACTGAAAATGCTATATATTGCGAATCCCAAAGGAAATTTCTTAAACATTACCCTTTGTGATGTATTATAGAGGTATGAATAGATCCAACGTAGAAATCTCAATGAACTTGCCTGTTGGAGTACTAGTTCCTGTATATCTTTAAATATTAAAAATCTTTTTCAAGTCACTTACTCCAAATCTCGCGATCCTCTGCAATCGTCAAGGTAATGTCTAAAATAATAATGTCATTCAACCTGTGAATTAGATTAAATACCATGGAGTAATTTTTTTGACTCACATTTCTCTTTCTCAAATCACTTAAGTTTTATTATCTCAAAATCCTACTCGATCTTAGGTTTTGTATGACGAAATAGTTCCAACTTTTCAAATGCGCGTTTATTCGGTCAAGGTTGGAATATGCTTCTCTCATTTGGAGAACTTATCATCAATTTGCTTTCACAAGAATTGACCCGGTGTAAAAGGTATTTCTGAAATTCGCTGTGAGATCTTTAAATTTTTCTTACCCTATTCCATTTTATAACTCCCGCCTGCTTTTAATCAACTTAAAGCCGCTTGAACGCAGAAGGTCGATACTATCGCTGTATTTTGTTTTTAATTTAATTGAAAGGGGCATTGCATTAACATAAGAAAGGCTCTTACCCTTTTTATCTTAAGATACTCAAAACCCATTTCGCATCCAATGCACCAGTTGCACGAGCGCTACGAATTTAAATTCGTTCGTCAGTTGTCTTTTTTGTTGAATTCATCTTTTTAATCTCTTATACATTTAATAAATCAATGGAACTATTTGCGTTTTGGTCATAATTTATCTACGAACTAATTTCAATATCGTCGTTTGTATTAGCCCTAAGTAAGTCAATAGTCGGTAAGAACTGTTACGATTATCCTTGAATACTTGACGGATTTCCCAAAATCCTTTCGGTTCGTATCGCTGGATTGTTAAATAAACGCTCACGATGACCAAATTACAGTACAATTAACTTTGTTGTACAACAAACACTTGTTGTAACACAATACTTGTTTAAGCAATAACATTAACAAATACTTATTAAGGCAATCAAAACACTTTACAAAACTTGAAAAAAACAACACTGAACTTATAGCTTGCTGATTCGCAACTGACTTGTCTGGTAGCTTTCTGCCTTGCAACTAACTAACTACGCTGTAGCTGCGGACAATTTTTTTTAAATCGTTAAAACTTTTTCAAATTTAGATTTTTTTCGAATTTCGAAAAAATATATTTTTACACTTTTCGTCACGTCTTTGACATTTACAGTGGTATCTTAAAGTATGATATGTCTGTATTAGGGTGATTCAGAAAAAAATGTCTTTTTTTTACCTCGGAACCATGTCCATAAGTTTCGTTTAGACGCCAAAATAAGTCCCAGAAAATATGAGCCCTTAATATTAATTTATTTTATTTATTATTTTCGATTTCCCTTAACAATAACACAGGAAAAATGGTATTTTTTACTTCTGAATTTTATATAAGAAAAAGGTGTGCAGTCATTTTTCGATAAGTCAACTCGGAACAGAATGGTGAATTCGACTTTGACCTCGAATAACTTTTGACCGAGTTGACCTATCGAAAAATGACTTCAGACCTTTTTTGTAGCGCGTTCAATTCTCTACAAAAATACTTCAATAAAACGTATCGTTCGTTTAATATAAAGATCAGAATTTAAAAAAAAAAACAATTTTTCCTGCGTTATTCTTATGGGAAATCGAAGAGTGCGATGCGGGCATTCTTAATATTAATATTAAGGGCTCATATTTTCTGAGACTTATTTTGGCATCTAAACGAAACTTTTGAGCATGGTTTCGTTGAAATAAAAAATTTAAAAAAAAAAAATCTGGATCACCCTAGTATGTATAAATGTATCTATTTTTTTGTCTTTTTTTTATCCCAAGCACGGGACCGAACCCAGAATAACGTAATGTGACCAGTTCCGCCGACTAAGTAAGGTTTGATAAGACTAAGTCAGGCACGATAAGTGCAGAAATAGATTCCCCATACCAAAAAACCCCTTATAGTATGTTTTTATACAAAATTAAAGCACTTCTTTACGACAATAAAGAAAAATGCTAAGAAACCTATTTTCGAGATTTGGCAAACTCCAAATTGATTTTAGATCCATGGTTTCTTCGACAAATTTGCTTAGAATTGCACCTATAATCCGTCGGTGTTATACGTGCATAGTCGAAAAATTGTCCCATACAAATTGATTTGTCCTAACGTATGTACATCAAAATTTTTCAACTTATTCCCATCCAGCCTTAGTAAAGAGTGCAGTTGTGAAAGGTAAACTCCTAGCCTGTTAAGTTCTCCCGCTTAGAAACAATACAATTAATTAATTAATCATCCACCTTTGTTCCCCTTCTTTTCTTTCAAATTTTGTTAAAAATTTCTGAACGACAATTATGGCTCCACTTTTCTGAGTAAATATGGCAAAGAACCATTCCCCTTTTGTGCTTTCTTTTTCAAAGTTGATATAAATAATAATACAAAGATATTTATTTGGAGATTTATTTTTTATTATTTTTTGTTCAGATTTAATCTTTATTTATGATTTTTTTTTATTTCTTAGATCAAACTTAATCGTTATTTGGTTTATATTTTTATTTTTTAGATCAGAAATTATAACAATAACGGTTACAATATTAAACACAAAGTAAAAATCGCAAATTACTGATTACATAACAGACATCCAAACATACATATATTTCTCTCCGCGTAAGAAAGTTTGTTTTAGAAGGGTTCAATAATTTTTTCCAAAAATTAAGGACGTCTAGCATGGTGTCGGTTTAAGAACACCCTGTACCACTAAAAATGTTCTAACTTCAAAAAATAAAACGTTATTGCACAAAACAGGCTAGGCACTGTTATTTGCATGCATACATTCATATGTACATATGTATGTGCGTACAACCAGAGCTCGATAGAATAGCACGTTTCACCATGTGTACAACCGGAAGAGCAAGTAGCTCCATCAGTTTAAACATATTGCGCAATATTTTTGAATATTGAACGAACGTTTCACCATGTGTACAACCGGAAAAGAGCAAGTAGCTCCATCAGTTTAAAAATATTGCGCAATATTTTTTGAATATTGAATGAACGCAAGTGGCAACATTTGAATGATTGTACCAGTGTTCGGACTCCTAAAAATCAATTCAGAACTGAATAACTGGAAAAGCGTACTAAAAACAAAACTTTCGCAGTATATTTTGATATATTTAATATTGTATGAAATTATTTATTAGGCATATCGTTAGCTTAGAATAAATAGTTGATAAGTCCACTTTATGAAGAATTATGTTTTGAAATTATATTTGGATTAAGGTACTTGTTTTATTTTTAGTTTCGTTTAAATTTGATGCAACGCTAAATTTGCTAAGCCCAAAAGAGTCACTGACAATCCGGTAAGGCCAAAATTGTACGAAATCTTTTAGTAAAGATTGAATCCATCTGTTGCGTACGGAGTTTTCCTTTGCTTTAAATGCGCGAAACGTAGTATTCAAAAATTTGCCAAAGAATGTATATAATAGAGTGCGGGAAACAGGGGCTAGCCTTCTCTTTTGCCCAAATATATATATATTTTTTTTATTGGATGAAATGAAAAGAGAAGGCATGTCCCTGTTGCTCACACTCGCTAAAATTATAACATGTTGTCCCTTCTTATTATCTACGTTCTTTGGTTTTGCGAAATTAAAAAATTCGCATAAAAAAAATAATGCAAAAGAGTTTGAGAACATTAGTATTTTTGATCGGAATTTAGAAGTGCATTCTTTATTTTCTCAATAAAAAGGCAGAACAGTCTAAGCTAAAATATATACTCACATATGCTGCAACTACAGCAAGAAGGTGAGCAAGTTGTCATAATAACTTATCTCCGAAAGTACAATTTTTTAAGCAGCTACATTATTAAACGTGAAAGGCAAAATGAAACGGAAAAGCTTGCAAAAGTTGTCAAAATTCTATGTAAATTTCTCTTATCAGGGTAGGGTCCGAACACTTAGTGTTCAAATATAATTACAGCCAATTCGGAATAGCTCTATTCCAGTACTCTATGAACTTACAGGTTTTTCCACGAACTTGCAGAAAGTTACAGGAAAAATGATCCCGTGCCCCGAAATTTCTCTAAAGAGAGCGATTTTTTGAGAAGTGTGTAGGGAATGAAGCTGCAAGTTCGGGACTTTTCCTTCTGGTGAAATCATGAAAAGTGTTAAGCGATCACTGGTTGCCTTGTTTACAGGAAAAATGCATTTTTCGTTCCCGTACTTTTTGTTGTTACTCACTTTTTACTCTCATTTCAGAGAGAAATTTTGCTGTTTGACATTGATTTTACACGAAAAGTATTGGATCAGAGCCAATGTGTCTTTTTCGTCATATCACCGGATTTCACAAACAATATCAACGTTTTTTCGTGGATATTAATGCCTGGCCAATTTTATTAACAAATTAGTCTTAAATACAAAATAATACAAAAGAAAAACATCCGTAATATTGCCTTTTAAAATAGACCGGTGGCAGCACTGAACACCTTTGCAAACGTCATTCTTTCCAAAGATGACTTACTTTAAACCATTAGTCGAACACAAATTATCGATTTGTATCGAATATGAGTAGCATTACTTTAATGAATTATTAACCATTTCGTTTTTTTTTTCGTTTTTAAACTAAATTATTAGTTTTTCGGCGTTTGAAATTCTTGAGGTAAACTGCTACGCTGTCCCCTTATCGCCCATTAAAATCCGCTTTCAGACGGTCTGAAAAGACTTTTGTGTCGAGCCTCTAAAACTCCACAATACATCATAACTCCCTTTTTTAAAATCATGTTTCCTTACTGGAGAATTTTACTAAATTCTTTCCATATATAAAAGTTCCTAGTGGAATTATATCATAATACCCATTATCGTATTTAAAGACAAACAATTCAAAGTATTTGATGACGACTCGATTGTATTTTCGATAACAATATTTGACTCGATAGTCGGCAGCACATCCATTAGCTTTAATCCCATGCCTGTTTCTGCACATCGCCGACTAATCCAATTTGACATTTTGGAAATGTAAATATGTTGCGGTTGTTTATTTCTACACGGCTATAGAAGCCCTTTATTTATTTGCTGTGTTATTATTTAGTAGGTTTTGCAGTGAAATTCATTTTGATCATTCAAACTGAGATTAAAGAACGCACAGGAACTAACTCACTCTAACCAAAAAACTCGAAATACTAAATTTTTGTATTTGCATTGCGAAGAGTGAAATTATAAATTTCAATATGATTATTTCAGTTTCCAGTAGCTATTTATGGATGGCGTTGTAGATTGAATGAACTACTTAATTCTGCTATGCAATCGTTAACCGACGATGTTGTTGCGACGCAGCAAAGGAAAGGCAACCGCTCAAAAGGAAGGCGTGGTTGGTAAGTATGTGGAAAAGGAAACGCCGCCTGAAATAGTGGCAACGATACACAGTTCCAATCGCAGCCGGATTACTACCATGCAAGATGAGCACAATATCAACTATGCGATCGGTATCACAGACCCATCAAAAATATTATGCCGTTACCGGGTTTTACGCACCAGCAACTGTAGCAGAATCAACCACACTACATCCCCATTTTTATTCGAGCAATAATCTGGATGTTAGTTGTAATGGTCACGGTCATACTTCCGCTAGCAACAATAGCAATAGTAACAACAGCAACTACATATAAACAAGTCAATATTAAACAGATAGACCGTATGCGTCGCCAGCAATCGTCACCTTTGTTGCAGCCAGATAATTCGGCATATGAACCAACAATTACGTCTTAGAATCGGGGCTTGATGTGTATGCTGCCAAATGAACAGCTGATAAATGTAAACAAACGAAGTTGCAATAAATAGAGATAGTTGCGCCGATAATGTTACAAATTCAACGCTGAGCTGCCGCTGTGTTGAAAAAATCTTTCAATGGTACAATGATTTAAACAGTGTATAATTATTAAGCTAACATCTTAAAAAATATATATTTAGAGACTTAGTATTATTATAAAATTTGTTAGTTACTTCATAACATCAGTAATATAAAGTATAGTAAATTTGTTTGCAACTGCCTCCTGAAAAAGCGGCGTTAAATTTAAAATAAACGGCGTAAGTCTGTGCGATCAGCTGTTCATGCTAAGCCCAACACGTAGAGTTCAGGCATGATTCAATAATTATTTGGGGTGTTCACAGTTCGTTCCAAATAGTGTCTCAAAATGTA
>NW_016178954.1:0-7543 GCF_001687245.7 Rhagoletis zephyria | reverse complement strand
CTGAATGTAGTTGCAAATATTTTATAAAAAAGTTGTTAACTAATTCTAGAAAAAGTTTGTTGGTAGGGCATGTATGAGCAAAAATATTTCAACTCTATGTGGTTTATCGTGAAAGTGATATTTTTCCTAACTAAAAATAGGAGAAAAAATAAATAAATCAAAAATCAGCCGAACGAGCATATGTTGTTCTTATTTTCAAATGCAAAACTGTACTTTGTAATACTCAACATGAAGACTTACTTATTTAGACCATGAACGAGCGATACTTGAATGGTGGGTTGATAGAGAAAAGCTTAGATGTTTAAAAGAAACGCATTTCAGAAGTATTGTACTTGCCGGTTATTACGTCCCCTCAATATAACAATAGCGTATGTGCTCATACGCCATTATTTTTTTATTGCATATTTAGAATCTCCATCATTGATTCTATGTCTGGTCAAAATTTCGTCAAATTCTACTTCCACAAAGTGGGTCAAAATGTCATTGGATAAAATGGTGTATAATTTCTTGTTCAAAAATTTCCTTCAAACAAAAAAAAAACAAAAACTTTAAACTAGATTTTCTCAAAACCCAAAAAAAATTATACGCTATTGTTATATTGAGGGGACGATTAGGTGTTTGGCAGAAAGTGTTAATAGGCGAAGTACTTTTAGAATTTCACTAACTTAAGGCAGCTTATATTCGATGTAAATTTTTTTCTAATTCGACAGGCAGTACACGCGATATTTTGTCTTTTAAAACGATTGTTAGTTGGAACTGGAAAAAAAATCATTATTTGCGGTCTTAGTGATATGAACCATTTTAATCGTCTTCATATACTACTACAAGTATCAGCAGGTTGAATAAATGAAATGTGTGCTTTAAGCCACGACCGCACTGAGCGGCGCGGCGCGACACTTTTTGGTATACCGCACTGAAACTGCAGCGGCGCGACACCCTGTAGCAAAGTTTTTAATTTATTTGTATCAAAAACTTCAAACAAAATGGATGCCAGTGATGCTAATGTAATGTTCACGCCATTTATTATTATTTTCATTGGCTAATTATTCTTATCTTCTCGAATGAAATGTATATGAATATTCACTGATAATTCGAAATACAATTTCTTCGAGTTAAACAAATTTTACGAAATGTTATGTCTTCCCGCACTATGCAGCAGCGGAACTGCGCGACACCACGCGGCGTGACTTTTTTGACTAGTTGGTCAACTTTGCCGCGCAGCGTCGCGTCGAATAGCTCCGCTGTTCTATAAGAATCCATTCAAAGAATATTTTGCTGAGCTGTGTAGTGTGGTGTAGCGTCGCGCAGTGCAGTCTTACCTTTAAAAAAATTTCAGCCACAAAAAAAAAATAAACAGAGCGTTAAGATGGGAAGAAAAAACCTAAATATGCTGGAAATGATCCGCGTATTAGTAAGCTGAAAGAAGGACGCAAGAGCGTAGTAGTAACATTAACCGCCCTATTCCTATGACAAAACTAATCGCATTATTACAAATTGTTTTATTTACTGCGGCCAAAACTTTGTCGTCGAACTCAATAGGTCAGACGATGTCACATAAATGGGAGGGATCTACAGTTTTACACCGACTCTTGGCAGAATTACACCCGGAAGTTTGCCATTGTCTGCCGAGGGTCGACCGCTATTAGGAAAAACCTTAAATCATATTTACGGCTTGGTATTACAAGGATAATAGTCAGCGGCGGATTTGAATATTTGTCACCCCTAGGCAATTCAGAATTTGCCGTCTTTTTTCCGACAAGAAAAATATTTTGATGTAAAAGTACCAGTACAGCTTGAAGGGGGTAAAAAGTAAAACGGAAAAAATAAACCTTGCCAATCACCCCATGTTAAAATTCTTGGAACTTACCTCAGCTCTTAGCTGCAGTTAAGCTTTTTGTGGAAATAGGCATAAGATAGTTGCAAGTCTTTTGTAAAACAATTGAAAATAGTAGGTAAGAGACTTTAAGAGATGTTCTTTACTCTAGCATGAAATTCTAACAAAAAATCTCTTTTAACAGAAATCCCTTGAGCATGTTCCACATTATGATTTTCGTTTTGTTAGTGCTGCTCCAATTGTCCTAATGGCCGCGTGAGCAAAGCACTGGTGTGCCATTCGAAAGATCCGGGGTTCAAATACTAAGTCAGTATTTTAATTATTTTTTATTTTATAATTTAAGTTTCTTACATTTTTAGAATTTATTGTTCTATAAAGAGAATATACGTTTTTTTAAATTCATTTAATTTTTATATTATTTTATTTATTTTTTCTCCTTTTTATTGAATTTGGTTTTTTGTTTTAATAAAATGTTCGTTTAATATTTAGATTTTATTGTTTTAAAAAAGAAAAATATTATTTTATTGTTTCATATTTTTTAATAGTTTATTTAATTCTCTTCTAATTTAAAAATTTTGTTTTTTTATAGATAAAAATATACACATATAAACATATCTATATATTTCTTTAATTTCATATAATTGTAGAAAATAAGTTTATTTTTATTAGCTTTTATTTAACTTGCTCTGTATGTATGTATGTATGTATGTTTGTTAGGGGCAAATATTTCAATAAATTTTTTACCAACTTCCCGCTGACCTAGAGACGTGAAACTTCACAGTTGGCTCAGAACTCGATGACCATACAACAAGAAAAATGAATTAATCCGACAGGTGGCGCAGGAGTGCGAGATATTTGAATAACCCGTATTTATAATCCGACTTGATTCATATTTAGAACGTATATTAATTATATGAAAAGGAATAACTTCGCAATAACTTTTGCCGATAGGTGAGGGAGGAGTCGAGATATTTGGTAACCCAGTATTTAAGGTCCGATTTCGATCATATTTATTTAGAAAGCTTTGGGTTAAAAATATTATTTTACAATTGACTTATTTAAAAAAATATCATTATTTTAATATTTTAAATTTTATGGTTTTTTATGTTATTTAATTTTTGTTCATTTTAGCTTTTAGTTTTCATTGTTTGAAAAAATTTATATATTTATTTTTTAATTTAATATAATTTTTAGAAAGCTCTATATTTGAATTTTCTTTTATTTAATTTTTTCTTTTTTTAATGATTTATATTTTATTGTTTAGAATTGATTGTTTTAAAAAGAAAAATATTTTTTGTAATATTTTTTTAATTTTTAGGAACTCGTTTTATTTTTTAAAAAGAAAAATATTTATTTTTAATTTGTTTAATTTTTAGAAACTTGTTTAATTTATTTTTAATATTTAGTTTTTAGTGTTTAAAAAAATATTATTTTATTTTATTTTTAGAAAAGTTATTGCTAAAGACAAACAAAACAACGCTTAGACCACCTCTTTAGCAAATCTTTCAGTTAGTCGTTCGAAAGGCAGAACACGCCTTTCAAGATACGGAGTGCCAAAATCGGCAATTGTTTTACAAAGGCTTTGGCCTTTCGAAAGACTGTGGTTGAAGGACAGTTGCTATAATTGCTCTGATAGGCACAACAGTTAAAGTAATAGTCATGCGACTAGTTTTGCGGGAATAAGGCTGCAAAGAACGTGAGACTTGACCATTTTCTTAGGAAAATCTAACTTTTCTAATGGATTGATTTCAAAATAATTCATTCACTGAAAATTAGAACTATTCTCACAAAGTACTCGTATAATCAAAAAGATTTGAATTGTCAGCAATCAAATTGTTTATTTAATGAAAATAAATAATTTACTTGGTTCATGTGTGTTATATTTTTCGTAGAAATATATCTAGTATATAGAGTACTAATAAATATACATATATATATGTACATATATACCTAGAGTAAGACCAATAATATAATTTAAGTAAAATATATTTATCACTTCATACTTAGTTAAATTTACACAAACAAACCAGGTATAAATTAATTGTTTCTTTCTACTTTTCTCTCTCTTTCTTAATATCTCGTTCTCTCTCGTTTTGCAATTGTTTGCCTTTGATTTGTTGTTATTTGTATAAATTTTATTTATGCTGCTTGTAAATTTGGCTGCTTTAAACGCTACTCAAAATGCCATCATTGACACTCATCCACGAAAAAAAAAACTTCAACAACATCAACTACGACAACTACAACTACGTTGAAAAAATTCAACTGTTTTATACGCTGCTGTGTTTCCTATTACATGAAAAACATTGAAAAACACTGAACAACACAAACCAAAACATGCAATAAAACAATTCACCAATACACATACATCCAAATATGTACATATGTGAAACATGGAATACAGAATGTTTAAGGCTCCATGCCGGCTAGTTGCAGTGCGGCCAAATGTCAGTGATGTGAAAGGTATATATGTACAAACACATTAGTTATTTTAAGCGACGCGGATCTCGGTGAAAGTGCAAAAACACGCTCATTCACACACACACGCATAAACATTCACGCACAAACATGCTGCATGGATCCATTTACAAGCATCACTCAAAGGCAAGCAGCGCTCAAAATATATTTTTATACATAAGTACGACACCAGAAGCACATGTACATATTTAAATCATTGACTAACTGGTGCATGAAAGCATATTTTTAGGCGCACTAAGCTTCTCGGAGGAAAGCTACCAGCAGGCGCTGTGCACCTGTGTTAGTCCGTAAATTGAAAAAGTTTAGCCATTTTTTGCCAAACACATATTTAGATGAAATTTTTGCTCTTCCAACCACTTTCTTTGTGTTGACGTGCTGCATCTGCAAAAGCAAAAATGTATATACAATTTTTTATTTTTTTTATTTACATATGTATGTAGGTACTGTTGAATGTCAAATATCTATGTGTATATGTATAAATGTATTAACAGTAAAGGCAAAGTGAAAATTTTAAATGGCAACGTATTGGATAAGCTTTACTTTAACGAAATGCATTCGATGCGCTGAGGAAACGAAAGCTTTACAAATAAACAAAATAGTAGAATTACTATAAATGTAAGCAACACTGTAAACAAAAAAACATAAATTGGAAACTAACAAAAATAAAAAGAGGTAATAAAAACTGAACTAAAATGAAATAATAATAATTTTAATAGCTGTTAAAAACTAGTATACAAATTTATTAATTCAAAACTTTTTAACTGAACAATGAAAATTCTCAGAAAAGAAGGTGATAAGGCATACATTTGCTAGAACTGCGATAACTGTTACTTAATCGTTGCTGTAGAAAATCTTGTAGACATGGAAATATGCGATATTCCTTTATGTGTAGGAGGAGGCTGGTTGTTTTGGAAGATAAACCCCATTTTAAATATTTATAAGTTCATATGTACCCAACCAGAGCCGACTGATTTAATTAGGCGCCAGTGATGGACAGTGTTGCCGCTGTGCTTAAATTTCACCAAAATTCACTAATTTTTCCCTGTTTGTTTAAATGTGAAATTTGTCTACGTTTTGCAAAATTTGTTCATCAAAAAATCACAAAGGATAATTTTCCTACCTCAAAAATTCATAGTCAGAAGAATTTCCATTTTAATCCCGTAGAAAGTTAATCTGTAATTATAAGATAATCTCAGATTAAACCCATAACTTTTCAGTGTCCAACCTAGTTGTATCGAATATTTTTGCGAAGAAGAGGAGAAATGGCAAATGAAAAAGAAAACAAAAATGGACGCCAGCAAGGAAAAGAGGTTTGTAAAGGCATTTTTAAACAAATATTAAGTTAAAATATATTTAAATTGCTTAATATAGCTGAGAAAAGTGATCACAGGGGCACAGAGAAGGAACACAGCTTTTCCTTGAAATGTGAGAATAACAAACACTACAAATTTGACAGCTAATAAATAATCTTAGTGTTGCCTGTATAAACGGGGTGATTAAAAAATGAGCTTTGATTGAGATTATACTTATAGGTAAACATACTTCGGTTCGAAAACAAATCAGCCGATTACTTTGCCAAGATGCCAACTGAAAGAAGCCCAGAATAGTCCAGGACAGTTTTGAACGCGATAAATACTCAAAGTATACGCAACAATATCTCCGGTTCAAAAAAGATATCAGAATTGAAGCGCGGCATTTTATTAAAACAACATAATAAGTCACTTTAAAAGGTTTGACTTTGAAAAAATAATAAGTTTCCCTTGAAAAATTGAATATCTGCACTTTGTCAAACTTTGTATGTAAATCTAAATACATTGTTGTTGTTGGTCGCTTCCGTTGATAGAATGAGAATAAGTGGAATTTTGCAACGAATTTCCGTAATCGCTTTGTTAAATTTTGTTCTGGAAATCAATAGGTTTCTACATCTTTCCATCCACAATACTATTTTTTGAAGCAAATTCGTTTCGAAATTTGTCGAAAAATCTTGTCTCAACATAGCAGCCCTTTCATGCCAAAACAAATAAGTACAGCTGGATACAGGAAACTTAAGAAACTATGTAGAATCATATGAAATTTCAGAAATTCTGTAGCGTTAGTTAAGATTGATTAGAAATCTTTTACAACCCCTACTGCTCGCTATATTTATATTTTTTCAATATCTACTTAAACCAAGCAATCAACACAACCGACTTCAATTCTCACAAAAAAAAATTTACGAGTACCTTTAATTTCTTCATGATCCAATGATCGGTTCTAAACAAAATTAATTTGGGACCGTCTTCCCGATAGAAAAAGAATTTTCGAAATCGGTTGGGGTGGTTCAAAGTTATGCGGTAACATATGTACATACATAATAAAATATTCTGACGATCCAAATCCAGTGAAAAGAACAAAAAATAAGCAGCCAGTGAATTGATGTGTAGTAAATTTCGGTCAGTAAAGCAAATTAAATTAAATGCTGCTGCAGAAAATTAGCTCAAAATTTTAATTTAGCAATTAAATCAAATAAATTCGCGTAATAATTGGGGTAAAAAAATTCTATGTGTATGTATTTCATAAGCACTCTAGACTGGAGTTTCGGTTAATTTTTCAATATTGACTGGTTATAGGCTAGTACGGATAAGAAAAGCAAATAAAAGAAAAGAAGAAATCCAAAAACTAACAGGGCGATGCGAAGCTAAGCCTTCTTGTGTATGAAATTGCATAATTTTAACCCATCAACTCCTGGTCCAACTTTAGCTAATTGGTTGGCCTTTTACTGAGGGGTATATGCACATACGCATATACATATAGGGGTAAATCCATGTCAAATCGACCAATGTTTAGAATCGACCATTTTTGATTTGGATGAATTTTGTTCAGAACTTTTCTCTAATCATTTACCAAAGTTCTGCCAAAGGAATAAAATATCAAATTATTTTCGAAAGTTATGTAAAATTCTAAATTATCGGGTTAATATTTTTAAAATCTCAAAAACTATTATAGTTACAAAAATGGAGATAGTCGCTGGCAATAAGGAATAAATGAAAAAAAACTTCGCAACACAAAAATAACAAGATTTTGGAAAACATCGTAAAATCAAAAGTCATAAAATTTGTTGGCTTCATATTTTAACTGATCTTGAAATATCCTGAATTTTTGCAAGTTCTGTTTTTAAAGATATGAGTTTTTAAACTTTGGACAAAATTCTCTAAATAAAGTTATGTGAAACAATTTTAATTTATTTAAAAC
>NW_016178953.1:0-7543 GCF_001687245.7 Rhagoletis zephyria | reverse complement strand
ATAAACTTATTGACTTAACGTGAACGCTTAAAAGCATTTTATGTAAACACTCTTCAAACTCTTTTAGGGGCTCAACGTATGGGTGCACAGTTGAAGTACGTAAAGGTACTTGTCGATGGAGTTTTTTCTATATAATTCAATAGGTCAATGTTTTAAAAGTTGTTCATTCATTTAATTAAAATAGAGTAGAATATTAAAAGATAAACTTTTGTACTACTACTGCATACTCAAAATAAAACTAAAAACTAATGCAACTAAAACTTGTTAAAAGCTCTTTAAACTTTAACACTTTCACCTTGCTCTAAAAAAACTTTGTTAACAGGACAATAAACTCATAGTGCTCGTTCATAGTGCAAAATTAGTTTGCTTAAGAAAAGAAATAAGTAGAGCTACAACGTAAAAGAAAATAAAGGAAGCTAATTCTTGAATTCTTTCGTTTAAAAGAATTTGCTTACAAAAGAAAAAGGCCGAGTTTCGAGATGAAGAGTCTGTAGACTAAGCACTTAGCGTAATGAAAAAACTTGAACACGAAACAAACGGTTGACATCAACCTAAGACAGCTTTTTTGCTCAAATTCTCCCTCTCTTTAGCTGACTTTCATTATCGCTTTGAACACGACACTTATTATTCAGGTTGATACAACAACGAAAGTCTCATCACAAATATTGCAAAGGAAAATGTTTACTTTAGTTTAGAAGAAAAAAAGTGTATTTCATTCCACTTTTCAACCGATCATCTATTAAAAGTGTAAGATGATTGAAGTATAATAGATCGCAAGAATTTGATTTGATTTTTATATTACCTTTGATGAAAGTTGTGAAAAAGATGAAAATAGAAATAAAGGTGCAAGTTGAGATAGCAAAATATTGTATGTTTGTAGACATTTTAAAAGATTTTAATTTTTAAAAAACGTCAATTACTAAAACGTTTTTTTATACAAAATGATTTATTTTTTGATTCAAGATTTTAAATTTAAAATTATTAAAAATAAGTTTAACATAAAGAATTTTAAAGTAGCACAGTGCTGTTTACTTTAAACAAGCAAAATATCATAAAAATAGTAAATTTTGTAATCTACGTTTTTTGACAGTAAGCAGAGTTGACAAAAAAAGTATGAGTTTCAACTCTTTAAATGGTAAATCACATCAAAGTAAAATCGTCTTCAATTTCACAGAATATAATTTTACGCTGAAAACTTTTTTTGGTTGGCAACAAAAGTCACCACACGGAAGTTGACATTTGCAATTCAAAGTGACACCGTGAGCAAAAGTTGATGCAGCAGACTTTAAATGATTGCGACAAGAATTTATTTTTTTGGCCGAAAAAACACGCGGAACAGTTAACAAAGCAAAAATTTTAGTGACAGAATAGAAGAAAAGTGATTGTGACAAAAAGCAATGCTAAAAATTCAATTGCACTGATGAAATTAAGAGTATTAATGAAAAAAAGATAAAAAANCATTTGCAATTCAAAGTGACACCGTGAGCAAAAGTTGATGCAGCAGACTTTAAATGATTGCGACAAGAATTTATTTTTTTGGCCGAAAAAACACGCGGAACAGTTAACAAAGCAAAAATTTTAGTGACAGAATAGAAGAAAAATGATTGTGACAAAAAGCAATGCTAAAAATTCAATTGCACTGATGAGAGTATTAATAAAAAAAGATAAAAAATGTTGTTGATTTCTTGATTAAGCAATGGTAATGAAAAAAATAAAAAAGATTTAATTGCTGTAAAAATTGTGCCAATTGTTATGTTTACATCTAAAAACAAAATTTAAAATTGTTTGTTATTAAACTTTGATAAAAAATTAAGTTAAACAAAAATATAAGAGCTAGTGTTGGTTACATGTTAGCCAAATTATTTTTTTTAAATATGTTTATTTTATAGACATAGCTCCTCCAGCTATCAGGTTAAATTAAATAAATGCTCAAGCATGCAGAAGAGAGTATGTCAGTAAAAAAGTCAAAGTGGTGCAACCTCAAACAAATAAAAAATGAAGATGTCCCACGAGACTTTGGCGCTCCCGGGCAGGCAAGTTGGACAAACAGAGGTTGAGGAAAAATATAAGAGTCAAATAAAATTAAAATGAACGGGGGTGTGTGGCAGATTAATGGAAATGTAGAACAAAAATATGATTTATTTAGTGTTTGGAAAAAAATGTAATCTACTGGGAAAGTGTTTGTATCCAATTGCTAAAGATCGTTTTCAAATTAAATAATGTTTCAAAAGTGAAAGGTTGTAAATATTTAATGCAAAAATTTTATAGGTTAAATGACATAATAAATGGCTGTGAACATTAAATAAAAGCAGGGGCAACAATCTTGTGTCTATTACGGTAATTACTTGTAAAATAAACTGAATTGCAAAAATGCTACAAAATATTTTGCATAATTATAGCCAAACATCATTAATTTAATAAAGTATTTTGTTTCAGATTATTGCATTAACAAAGCATTTTTTTATTGAAATATATCATTGTTTTTAATTAAGTAAACAAAACCGCACATTTTAAACATGTATTTAACTGTTTAAGTAAGTTTATAATAAAGATAATTTCATTTTTTACTAGTGGTTTTTTGCTGATTGCTAAATGATGAAAATTTTTTGTGCGTAGATGACGACTGACTAAAGTTTAACCGAGTGCCTAACCAAACAGATAGAGACATCGTTTGTTATATAATTGTTTTATACTAGCAGATGGATTTTCATTGTAACTGAGATGATTCTCAACATGATGATGAATGATAAAGCGAATTGTGAAAAATGAAGAGCACAATTGAAAGCATCAGTGGATTTTATATTTCTAAATGGATACTAATGGCAAGCCCATTATTGGGTTTAGGTAAATTTAAGTAAATGGGATTTTCTTTTTGTTCTTGTATTTTTTTATTCCATTAAAGTTTTGCTAAAAAACCAAAAATTTTGACAGATGATTGAGTGAAACCTAATGATAAAACATGCGGGTGTTTGTTTAAATCAGGTAAATTAAAATGGTAATAGTTCAAATATTGATAAAAATAATTTTGAAATTTTTGATCAAATAAACAAAACAACATTTTTAAATAAAAAAAGTTATAATTAAACTATTGATTCAAATTTCATTCAACAAAAATAAAATTATTAAAATAATTTACCTTATGACGTAATTGTATTTAAAATATAAAAAATGTATTTTAGCATTCAACAAGTTTCAAAACAAGAACGTATGTTTTGAAAAACAAAATTGTTTAAAATGTAGCAGTGTTGCTTGATTGAGTGTTTGACAACGACTGCTGCTTTTCTTTGAGTGTTGCAAGATAATACAAACCAAACTGCACATTCTATATGGTTCTCACATTAGAATACTCTCCGCCTTTAAACCATCTTCCACAAAATATACCATCACTTTTATTCTCTAGTTTTTTTTAATCTTCTCTATTTTGATAGTTCGTCCATTGCTACTGCGTGAACTGGCCTAGAGCACCATTGTCACAGGTACTACCTGTCTATACAAAATTAATTTTTTATCTTGTTACAGATATCTTTTTTGTTTATTGCTAACACAGTAAAGATTTATTGACAAAATTTAGTAAAAATACTTTTGATCACTTAATTTAGATTTCAGCTAGATAAAACTTAAAAACAATTTTAAATTTAATGTTATATTAATAAGTTTTAAATATTTACTATTTTTTAAAAGGTATTGTGAAGTTTACTAAACTTAAATGATGTATAAAAATGTAAATTAAAGTGAGCACGTAAATTAATTTAAAGTTATGAAACAAAATAAACTACAATTGGCAACAATTGTTTTTGTGGTAAGCAGTAATTGAAAACCAAAATGAAAAAGTTGAAAATGTGAACCATTTGTTTAAATTGTAAAAAACAAAGCGGAAAAGCATAATGCAAAAACGGAAATTAAAACAAAAACAAGCGTTGTGAAAATTACTATAAGGATTAAAGATTGTTTAAAACTGCTTTTTAACAAAAAAATATAAACAATTGTTAATTTAAAAATTTATATATGCAATGATCTTATTTAAAACAAAATGCAAAGGTAAACAAAATAAAGAAAAACAAGTATTAAAAAAATACTAGAAAAAGTCATTAATAAGCTTTTTTTGCTAAAATTAAAAATAAAAAACGACAGTTACGCTTTTTGGTTAATTTAGAGTGACAAAACTTAAAAAAAAGTGTGCGAAAGATCAAATCGTATTGGTTTTAATTAAAACTAAACATGCTTGAAAACCACAAATTCAAGTAGTCAAGATTTGTAAACTTTTTTAATCCGTTTATTTGCGCACAGTCAGCTCAATTTCACTGGTTGCATTAATTATCAGTTTTTCAAATTTTTTATTTTTTGCTTAACCGACCCTTTATATGTTTGCATTATTGAATAAAAAATTGACTTTCAGTAATAAATTGTACACAATAAAAATACTGCAAAGTTATAACTAATTGACAATGCAGGTGGTCAAGAATGGCTAATGTGAACAATTGATTAAAATTGGTTAAGATTGCAAAAAAGTTGTTGTTTTAACACAAAACAAAAAAATTGTAAACAATTATTTACAGTTAAACTAATGCGTCCAAAAGAATAAAAACAATACAAAATTTATAAAAGTAGCGGCCACCAGGCCGCTGGTGACGTGGCTTTGCTCACGCGAAGTTCGAAACCTCTGTAAATGCTTTATAAGCTGCTCCCTCTACCATTAAAAGTCAGTCTGGACTACGTCATGCTTGTAAATCTCTCCGCGCGCCGCGTTACCAACCGCTTCTTAAACAATTAAAATAAATGAAAAGTTAATGACTAGAAATTACAATTATCAATACGCAGTTATTGATGAAAAATAAAAGACTTAAATGATGATTAATAACACTGCAAATCAAAATAAAATTTGATGATTTATTTTCATTTACAAACATCAGGTTTGCTAAAACATAGATATTGTACTTTACAATAAGAACATTTTGTTATGTTTTGCCAAATTATAAATATTACAATGATTCAATTAAAAATTTGTACAATTTGAGTTACACAACGACAAACCAGGAAACTTGTGATATTTTAGACGTTACAATTTAAAAAATGTTTTAAAACAAAAACAATTAACAAAAGATGCTCTTTTGCTATTAAATAACAGAAAAAATTTAAAAAAATATTTACATTACAATTTAAAAAGTAAATTTTAGCTGTTTAAACAATATAACTTGTTTTTTACTATTTTTATTGTCAAAATATGCAAAACTGCATTAAATCTCTATTTTATTGTCAACTTCAATAAGATAAACTAAACTTTTTTTTGCTAAAAATAAAAAAAATTGCTTTAAATTTGTTCATTATTTAAACAATTTTATACTTGCAAACAACAAATAAAAATGAAAAAAAAATTTGTTAAACTTAATAGCCAACTTGGTTTAAATTTCCATTTTAAGGTAATCTAAAACCAACTATACAAAATTATTCTATGTTGGTTCAGTTTACTATTTGATTTTATCAGTGAAAAATAAATGTTAATTTGTAAAACAATAATCAACTTACCGTTAAAATTGTGTAACCATTTGCACGTTTTACCAACTAAAACTAAATTTTTTTGGTACAACTTTAAAATTTAATGTTTAAAATCAATAACTGTTCATATGTAAACAATATGAAAATTTAAATTAAGTTTTAAAATGAAGTAATTGAGTTTGCAATTGAAACAATTACTTTTGCCATTTTTTGTCTATTTTTCATCTGGTGCANCTATTTGATTTTATCAGTGAAAAATAAATGTTAATTTGTAAAACAATAATTAACTTATCGTTAAAATTGTGTAACCATTTGCACGTTTTACCAACTAAAACTAAATTTTTTGGTACAACTTTAAAATTTAATGTTTAAAATCAATAACTGTTCATATGTAAACAATATGAAAATTTAAATTAAGTTTTAAAATGAAGTAATTGAGTTTGCAATTGAAACAATTACTTTTGCCATTTTTTGTCTATTTTTCATCTGGTGCAGTGGAAACAGTTTTATTTTATGCAACCAAAAAAATTATTTTTAAATTTTAATATTTTAAATACAATTTTTTGTGTTTAAAGTTTAATTTTAAATTTTATTTAGACTATTTTTCAATTTTATAATTTGTCTGTTCTAATAACATTTTTGTGTATTAGCCGTCTATAAACTTTTTCATATTTTTCATGTTTTATTTTTGTTTTTATCCGCTTGCATTTTTGACTTGTTCATTTCACAACCAAATTTGCCGGTCGCAACACACTGCTACTATTTTGGTTTTCCTCTAGTCTTGTTAAGCACTTCCTTCCTTTTACCGCAACGTCACATAATCGACAAATGACCACAACGGACTTTACATCGCTCCAAAAAGACCACAGTCAACGCGTCCAGTATTTGTCCATTAGCTTAGCAACTGTCCGGCTAATGGCGGAAACATCGAATACATAACAATGATAAACTAATGGTTGAGCAGTAGACAATTTTAAAATGGAAAAGTGAACAAGTAAAAAATGCTAAATTTTAATGTGATTGACAAATTTTTGTTTATGGTATAAAAACTGTGGCAATTTGCATACAAAAATGCTTATTTTTTAGTTTACCCTTGAAAATAGAGACATTTTAAAAGGTAATTTTAACTTGTTTTACCAGCGTTGGTTAGTCATTTGAAAGATAAGATTGTTTTTAAATCAAACTTAGAATTTTATGAAATTATAATACAAATTGATTTTTAAATTGTTGATTTTTTAAAAATTATGTTTTTGTTGTTAAACCTTAAATTAAAAAATGCAACCTTGAATCTAAAACTGATGTTTTGTTGTTAATTACGATAAATCAAAACTATTTTAACTTAAAAATATATTATTTTAAATTTAACAATTTTACAAATTTTAATATAACTAGATTTAAATTTTAGCCTCAGCAAGGAGTCTAAAAGTTCTTTGACTTGCAATAATAAAATTTGGCAATTCTTGTTTTTACTGTATTACGATTTTGTGGGCAGTTAAAGTACGTGCTTAGAAGAATCTTAGCGCCAAAGACTTGAGAATTTCTATTTTGTCACGCTCTGCCGACTAGTACAAGCTCTACTGAGGTCATCACACTTGTACTTTAGCTTGAGTAAATCTAACCAAAACAAAATGTAAAATCTAGTAAAATGTATTTGCAATTTTGCATATTTAAAAAGCTACATTTTAGATATTAAACGAAGAATACCAAAGTAGCTACAATGGAAGTTTTATTAAACTTGTACATTTTACTGTGCAAACATGTTTTTTAGAGTTTAGTTACCACAAAAACTGAAAATAGTTTTATTGTTCATATGAATTTACAATAATGGTAATAACGTTATTTTCATATCTGCTAACTAAATATAATTTATAATTAGTAAAAAATAATTAAGGTTTTTTATAAAAAAAAGAAGAAGAAAAAGGCAAAACTCAAAGCATCTCGACAGCAACTATTAGATCACAACTCTAAAAAGCACATTCCAACCAAACAAAAACACTTTTGTTTATCAGCCTATCCCTAAAAAAATGATTTTTCTCCCTCTGTTTCTCTG
>NW_016178952.1:0-7544 GCF_001687245.7 Rhagoletis zephyria | reverse complement strand
AATATTTATGCAACAAATAATCGTCACTGCAATTTGTCCACAAATTTCTAAAACACCTTACTGGGCTAAAAATTCGTCACGAATATAGTTTATAATTAGCATAGTCCTTTAGGTACATAGACTTTAAAAATTGATACTTTGGAATGCATAGTCATTTGAAAACACGTTTTGCAGCCCTTTTCTTTTGCAAAGTTGGGGTTATAAACAAAAGACCTTTATTTCAAATCAAATCAAATTTTGCAAACATTTTATAATCAACTGCCCACTGAGCTAGAGACTTGAAGCTTACCTCAGGACCTAATGACAATGCAATATGAAAGATGAATTAATCCTCTAGATGGCGCAGGAGTCGGGGTATTTTGAAAACCTTTATTAATGTTTTGATGTGTTTCATATTTAGAAAGTGTGGTCGTCGCTGTGGATGTAGTCGTTAGAAGTGAGCACTATCTTTACCAAGCGTCTGGGATAGAGCCCAGTTTCCGCTTAATATCAAAAGCAAAAGAAAAGAAAAAGTTCTTTTCTCATAGCGGTTGCTCCTCGGCAAGCAGTGGCTAAACTCCGAGTGTATCTCTGCCTCTCAGCCCCTCGGAGTAGACGAAAAACTTTAGTAAAATATCGCAGTTTTAGTATTTCTGAAAACTACCGTTATATGGGAGGTAGGCGTGGTTATTATCCGATTTTGCTCATTTTCAATTCCGTCCGTCCTACACCCGAAAGAAGTGCACGTACATAGTTTCGTTAAGATATCTCAATTTTTACTCGAGTTATCGTGTGCACAGACGGACGGAAGGACGGACGGACGGACAGACAGCCACAGCTTAATCGATTTATCTTTTATTCTGATCATTTATGTATACATTTGTCTATATCTATCCCGATTCGATATTCCTGTTACAAACAACTATTATGTGAACAAAGTTAAAATACCCTTGTGCACCAATGGGTATAAAAGGAAAAACTGTATAGGGTTGGTCGAATAAATGGTCGTCTCAGTCACCAGTTCAGAGTCTATTCGATCGCTCAGTATGATGTATTATGTTGAGCAAAATGGGTAGTATAAAAGACTCAAAATATAGGAAATTAGCATGTGATTACAGAGGATATGGAATGACTTAACCGACGAAGATGTGCGTACCGCTTACGCTTTTCTCTCGAAGTGTTTACCGCGGGTAATAAAATTAAAATAAAATATATAGAAAATAAGCAATAAAATACCTTTTCGCAAAATCTATAAAGGACGCTTGTATCATGAAAACTATATACAGGACTGCCAACCATACTTAAGATATGAAGTGCCATATTGAGGATAAAAGTGCCAAAATGTGCCAAATAGAATAATAAAAGTGCAAAAAAAGGCGTGTTTTTAACCGACTTCCAAAAAAGGAGGAGGTTATCGGTTCGTCGAAATATTTTTTTCCTTTTTTTTATGTATGTTACCGCATAACTTTGGACCACGTCAACCGATTTCAATAATTCATCTTGCGTCGGAAAGGTAGTGTCTTAGAAGTGGTCGCGTACTAATCCGGTTTAAATCCTATCATTGGATCATGAGATATTTATATATATATATATATATATATTTTTTTTTTATATGAGAACTGAAGTCAGTTTTTTTTTGCTAAAAATTACTTCNGTTGGATCATGAGATATTTATATATATATATATATATATATTTTTTTATATGAGAACTGAAGTCAGTTTTTTTTTGCTAAAAATTACTTCTTTTAATTCTTCCCATTAAGCATTAAAATTAGACACACATTCCTAATGTCAAAGTAAGATAAACCAGTTGTATAAGCTATGAAAATTAGAAAATTTTAGTTGAGAAAAAGAAGTACACGCAAAGGATTTCACAAAAATATGTTGAAATATTGCCATTTTTCAAAAGCGCCATTTTGGCACGTTGTGACAAATTGAAAAGTTAAGTGCGAATTAAAGTAAAATGGGGCCACATATGGCACCGTTTCAGGCATGGTGGCAGCCCTGACTATATCTATGTAATTCAATGTGGCCGCATTTTTGCGCTGGCGCATCACTTCGACAGCAGCAGGATAAGCAAGAGGAAGTACATATAAATTGATATGGTCGAAGCTTAGCAGGCTAGAAGCAAGTGGCTAAAAAGAAGCAATAGAAATCACTAAATTTTATTCCCATTATTATCATTTAGTGAAAGAAGCGACTTGCAAGCGAAAGACATAAACAAAATAAATTCACAGCAAAAACTTACGTGCATACTTATGTATGTAAGTACGTACATATGTATGTACTTAGTTTCCGCGAAGTACCATGAATATGCATGAATATGCTGAAGTGCTATAAACTCTCCGCATTCGNAGTACATACATATGTATGTACTTAGTTTCCGCGAAGGACCATGAATATGCATGAATATGCTGAAGTGCTATAAACTCTCCGCATTCGCACCACATGCCACCCGATGGTTTAACAATAACCGCAAATGCGGCAATAAAGGCGCACTAGCAGGGGCCCTCGCTGAGGGTAATGCGGCTTCATCAGCAAGAAGCCAATTTGTTGGTTTGATTTACTGGCTCAATATCCAATGCTTTACAGACGAGCACAATTCATTTGGTTGTTTCCGTTAAATTCCTTTCGGTCATGAATTTTATATGCCACCTCGTTGACTGCGGCTGGTAGTAAAAAGCTGTATTTTTTTATTCTTATAATATAAAAAATAGAGCAAACCATTGAAGTACGTAGTTGATATTATTTNATTGACTGCGGCTGGTAGTAAAAAGCTGATAGCATAAAATAAGTAAATATGTAATTGATATAGAAAGCATAATATAAAAAATAGAGCAAACCATTGAAGTACGTAGTTGATATTATTTAATGGCTGGATAGTAAGATAGGGCGAATAGTAGGGTATCTAGTCTACTGAAATGTAGCGGTATGTACAAAATGTTTAAACATAGATAAGACGTTTATAATTCCTGCTTGTCAGTTTATTTTCGTATAAAAATTCAGTTTGAGCATAATGAATGTGCAGGAAAGGGCAACAATTGTTTTGGAGGGAGAATTTATCTTCGAATGTACGTCTGGTTAAGTCATTACAGGAATATTCAATGCACCAGAAATACAATAGAGCATTTGGCTTGGAAGTGTTTGAAGGTGGTGATTGAAAATGTGCTTGGTGCTCACCTTTACATAGACTGGTCGAAAAATATGCAGAAACGATTTAATATGCCACTGAAAATGAATTTTTCATATAGACCTGTNCTTGAAGGTGGTGATTGAAAATGTGCTTGGTGCTCACCTTTACATAGACTGGTCGAAAAATATACAGAAACGATTTAATATGCCACTGAAAATGAATTTTTCATATAGACCTGTCGAAAAACTCGCAGAACTGTCACTACCAAAATCCGATTAGAATGGTGAACTATTGCATTAAATAAAAGCCGAGTTTGAACAATTATATAGAAATATTTATGCACTCGGATTTTTTGAGGGGCGAAAGCTGTTAAATAAGAGCTCTACTTGTAAATCTTATCGATGAGTAGATCCCTATAAGATCGGCCTGAATTACCCTGCATCTTAGCAATTGGTCTACAAGTGTCATCAGCAGCGAATCGACGCTCAGTTCCACCAGCGCTGTCGTTATTGATGAGGGTAAAATATTGTTGAAAGCATCCTCTATGTCTAGGAATGCTACGAGACTATATTCCTTGAAGGAGAGTGATTTTTCTATATGCACCACGATCTCATGGAGCGCTGTTTCTGTGGACTTACCCTTGGTGTAGGCGTGCTGCGTTGCCATCAACTTGTCTGTTACCTTTTCCCTAATATGGAAATCGAAAAGCCGCTCCTTGTTTTTAGTTGAAGGGACGACAAGGTTATTGGTCTGAAGTCCCTGGGCTTGGCGTGCGATGTTTTCCACGCCTTCGTAATAAATACGCTTTTGATTTCCCTCCATTTAGTCGGTATATGTTTGAGAGTGAGAACTGCTTCTATTATAGCATGCAGCCATCTTTTACTGTAATCTAATGTTTACTTCAGCTGGATAGGGGTTTCAATAGGCAGTTTCAATAGCGTCAATAATGAGAGCATTTCCTGTATTAAGGGTTTCTTGTTCACCTCCTCTGCATTTGGTAGAGCCTCTTCATACATTTTTAGAGCCTCAGGTTTATCAGTGGTGATATTTTGGTGATATTGAATATAACGAGCTTAGTGCGAAAAGTAACTCACCCCTTTCATTGATGACGCTGCACCCCAATGTAGTACGGTATGCACTCGCATCACCTGCCAATATTAGTGCATCATGCCCGTTTCCAATTAGGCTTTGACACATGGCATCGGTATCTCTTCGGAGAAGTACATTGAGGACAGCTTGAGACTTTTTCCGTTCATTTCAGGGCTTATGGTCGTGGTGTCCTCGTCACTAAATTGAAGGAGAAGTAAAATATTTAGTTTGGTACTTACAATAATACAAGTCCTTGGTTTTGCAGAAGTAGTCCACGTATTTTTTGTCCTACCACGTATTTTTTGTCCTGAGCGAGGATAACATCGGCTGCTCCCGATGACATACGGAGCAGCAATGCAGCCGAAGCTGCTTTACTGTGATGCTGGCTGATTTGCAGTACCCGCACCATTTTGGCTTCTACCGACTGCCTCGGAAATCGAGTTACCTTAGGAGATCTTTCTAGTTACTTGCTATCGTTAAGCAAGCGGGACTACAGACGACTTTTTGGACTGCTGACTGGTCACTTCACGTGGCACTGTGATCATGTACACAGCTCCATTTTCCCATCCTACCTTGAAGAGGATGAGACGATGGAACACTTTTTGCCCTTCTGCCTCGCCTTTCCAAGTATTAGGTATTAGGCATTTGGCCGCAATGTGATGAGAGAGCTCTTGTTACCCACCAATCTTACTTAGGTTTATCCGTAAATCGTGCACATTTATAACAGATTAAAATGGACGGGATGTAGTCTCAGAAACTTTTTTTGTATGCAGTAAACTTTTTAATTACCAAAATGGTGAAAACTATTGATTTAAAATGGCTGTAAAAAACAAGCGCCAATAAATATTACCATAGACTCTTAAATACAAGATTAATGGTAAATTGAGTAAAGTATAAATACTCTGTAAAAAAATGCTACAGCTTCTCTTTCATAATTATCAAACCGCATTGGTGTCTTTGTTTTTAGCTGCTACCCAGTGTTATTTAAACATAGTCAACTCGAAAAGCGCTTATATAATGCTACAATTCGCAGCAGCATAGCAGAGCATCCCTTTTCGTATAAAAACTTGTTCTACAACGGCCGCTACCCATAAATTGAACATATACATATGCACATATAATTATATATATATACAATTCTAAAATTTTTGTTTGTCCAATCAAGCGTACAACTAAAATGTGCTTTTGAATACTAGAAAATTCGCGCACAACGATTGCGGTTACGCTTTTTTCCCCTCAACAGCCCTTTTTTACGATAAAATTATTTGCCTCATCTTCCTCGAAATACATACAAATGCATGACTTTTAATGTTTGTATGCTACATGTAAGCAGAGGAATCCACTGGTACTTAAGGGCATGACTGCTTGTGTTTATGTCGGAGTGATTTTGCTTTGCTTTACTGCCTATCAGCCAGCCTATCAGTTTCGGGTCAGCCATGCCGTTTGCGTATGCCAAAAAAACTCACACACGAAAAAGATCGAAATTATGGTAAACACTGTCGTTGTTGTTTACTGAATCTGACATTTTTATGGTAGTCATGGAATGACATTACGATTTATGATATAGCTGCGAAAATTTAATGGCAAATTTTATACGATTTCAAATGAAATATATCAAATCACACAACTATGTACTTGTAGACGGTCTGCCAGCTGAGGTCACTTTAAGAATTTTGGGTCAATAAAATTCTGCCAAATTTTATATTTCATATTTTGATATGAACAACAGTTTTTATTGAGCTTGTGGCCTTTTTTTTGAAAAATGTTGTTGAAAAACAAAAATAATTTACAAAGGAACAAGTTATAAATATATGCAATTTAGGAGATCACCACATCTCCTCCGCGGACTTCTTTTGCGAGTTCACTGGGATTTGAACTCGATACATCGGCTTTCAAAGCCAGTGGTCTTACCCACTGAGATAGCTCGCCAGATAAATAAACTGTTGGTGCTTTTTCTACATTTTCATTCGGTCAATCCAACCACAATCAAGGGCAAAGCCTTTTTTGCTAATCTGGACTTGATCGTGTAGTTGTTGTTTATTGTTGGTTTGTGTTAATATTCTATTTTAAGAATATCTTAATTTTAAGGTATGCTCGTCCTTTAAGTTATTGGTTTTTTGATATTTATCTATATCTATATATGTACATATATGTTGTGTTCGTTTGTACGAGGCCTAAAAACTGCAGAACGGTAGAAGCGATTTGAATAATTTTTTTGCTGGTTGTTCGGTAACTGAAATATTACAAAGAAGTTTACGAAGTCGGAAATAATGTTGAGGAGGCTTGCCACCTGTTTGCAAATTTTAAACTCAATTAAATAAACGAAATTGGTGAAATGAATTGGGTATCAAGTTAAAGAGGTTTAAGAAACAAAACTACTGGGGCTGCCACCCGATGCAAAATTTAGCTCAATTAAATTGATAAAATACAAGATATATTACCATATGATTTTTAAAGTTATCCGTAAGCCAGAAAAGCTATCCACTAAGCTATGCACATCCTGTAAATTTTTGTTGTCAATTCATTTCCTTATTTAACCTGCTTGCTATTTCAACTTGACAGGGTGGTAGTTGTTGGTAGTTCGACATATTTATTAGCACTAGCTAGCCCAGTTTTCGAAATCCGACATCTTATTCATACAATTTTGAATTTTACCTGTCACCAATACTAACTCCTTTATCCGAAATACTATTTTGAAGTCCACCAGCATAATTTATAGCGAATTTACAGGAAAACTTAACATCGAATTATGAACGTTAATACCGGATTGATTAATGCTAGTTCTACCAAGTCTCCTCCAAATATCTTCAGTAGCTTTTGAAAATAGACCGAATAAGGAACCTCAATGTTCATTTATAAAAAATATACACATGTAGTTGTATATATAGATGAGATGGTTATCACTGGCTAATATGTCAATCATATACCAATTCAGACTGTAAATAAGTTTTTCGACTATATTTGTCTGAGAGCTTCTCGGAGGTTAGAAACTAAATTGCACACATCTACACAAACTCTTTCTTTTTTCATCAGAATCGTTAATGGTTGAGAACGCATCTTGAATGTTTACAACAAAAGATAATAGTTCCTTCTCTAACGGCGGATTCACACGGGTTTTTATCAAGACTGGGCCAGAGCCCAATATTCTTTCATCACACGATTGGGCTACCAAGTTACACCAAATTTTATGTTACTAATATGTGTTTTAAAAGTGAAACAAGTCTGATCACAAACATGATTTTTTAGGATAGCTCTCCATCCCTGCGCCCCCTATCGGAAGACAAACACACTTGTAAAAACTTTTGTACAAAACAACAATCATTCAATGCGATTTTAAAATCT
>NW_016178951.1:0-7544 GCF_001687245.7 Rhagoletis zephyria | reverse complement strand
GAAGCCTTCGGCATAGCCGAAGACAGCGCTGCTCTTACTTGTTTTTAATGTATTTTAGTTTGAGATGGGGCGTTTTTGAGCTGAATTCTGAGATAGGGTGTTTTCCAGTCAAATTCTGAAGTAGGGCGTTCTTGAAAAGTTGTCTGAGATAGGGCGTTTTTGAACTGGCTGCCCATATAGGTCGATCTTCCGCTCAGCCATTGATATGTGCTCGGCACTGCCTCCAAAATTGCATGACGTTTATTCTTAAGATCCCTGCTTTAGTTACATCATAATCCAACGGCAATCGATTTCAGTAAATAGCTCGATCAATTTTTTTTTCAATCTCAACTTTTTTATGTAGATTTCATCCGATTTGCGATGAATTTTTCTGATTTGTTGACATTTTTTAAACACACAAACGATACACAACTCCCAAATTCAAACTCTCACGACGAGAAGAAATTCGAGGAGTACCCGTAAACAAATTGAATTTGGGCTTGGTTTTGCTGCCAAACAAATGATTCATATTCGCAGTGAATAAGTTAATAATATTTTTACAAAAATTTGGGTGCGCAATTTTGTTGTCCATTCAACTTTGATTTTTGAAATTTTTTGTGTCTGTCGACGGCGCATTTTCTTCCATATACAAATTTTGTCGAGCATACTTTGTGTGGAAAAAAATGCATGACACTGTCAACAAAAAAAAAAAAATTTTCAAACATTGATGGTATTTTGTAGCCACTTGAAACTTGCATTTCATTATACTAAAATTGCATGGGCTACAAAACTGCATACCCGAAATTTGTCTAAAAATATTATTACCTCATTAACTGTTGGACATTAGGATAGCGCACCTCTTTGTTGACTTTTTTTTTAAATGTGTATAAAATTTTAAAATCGGATTAACATGGTTTTTGTTGTACAATATGCTATATTTTTATAAAAAAAAATCATGAATATTAGATAAACAAAAGGAAAACGTTAAATACTAAGCATTAAAAGGGTGCACTGTTCAAATGACAAGGAGTGTACATATACATACATACAGTTGCTTTATTTTGATGTACGAGTAAACCAATTTTTTGCTGTTTGTTTTTTTTTTTTTATTCAAACATGCGAGCATTTTTATTTTTAGGTTTATTTGCCAATACTCAAAAGTTCCACGAGCTGTTAGAATTAATACTTTATTATATATTTTGTTGCTTTTAAACTCCTCCATTTCCTTCATGAGTTGTGATCTTCGACAGCTTTTTACTAAATGGTTGTTTACAGATACATACCTACAAACTCATGAAGGTGCTATTGTGTGTGCATTAAGAAGCAAGCATTTCCATTATGCTTATCATATCATATTTGGTATTTGGATTTGCTTACCGCCAACAGTTGGGCGAATGCGATTTGTTAATTTGTTTATAACTAAAACTAATACGAATGCCAAGTACACGCGTCCCATGCCTCAGTAAAGTTAATATTAACACATCCATATGTGCATATGTAGGCATATGTATGTATACAGTGTTGTGCAAAACAAAGGGAACGTTAGGGCTGTGCGATTATTCGATTACTCGAGCAAGTTGGTTAATCAATTATTCGGTTAGTCAATTACTCGAGTAATCAAGATTTTGATTACTCAAAACGATGATTAATCGAGTTACTTGAAATATGATTACTCAAAAAAATAAGTTTGCTCGTTAAAAGAGTTTGCTTTGGAAAATGCTTATTTTCTTTTTTATATTCTGTATATGAAAAAAATTTTTTGTTTTAATTTTTGAAAACAGAAACGTTGATTTCAAAGTATCAAGGAACTTTAGCTACTTTATACATATGTAAAGAGTTGAAATGTTGATTTACTCATTTTACTCGAAATGTTGATTAATCATAAAGCAAATTACTCAAATATTTTTGTTTTTGGTTAATCAAAAATCTTGATTACTCGAGTAACTGAACTTTTGAGTAATCATAATTTCCAATTAATCAAATAATTGAGTTATTTACTTTATGATTAATTAAAATTTTGAGTAATCAATTAATCGCACAGCTCTACTCTATATAGATTTTTTTTTGCGTTCTAACTTCTATTTTGGGTATTTCTGCGTAAACAATTCTTTATTTCCTTAGAAAAAAAGGCAAAATCAAAAAAATTTCACGTTTTCAGCTGTGCAAAACAATAGGAACTCTTTCAGTTTTTGTTATAGAAACTTTTATTATTATTATTAATTTTTTTTGTCTCTAAAGTGGAAATCCATCATAACTGAGTTAATGCTGTAAATTATAAGCCAAGAATTGCGAGGGCCAGACTCATAAGCCAGTGACTTTTTGAATAAAGATATTCTTTCGGCAAAAATGTACAAATTTTTATTTTTCCAAAATAGTCTTGTTTTAGTCCAAAGTTTTTCAAATTTTTTACCCTTTCCAAATATTAGGTTGTCAAGTTTTCTTTCAGTGACAAATTCTTCATTCAACTCAAATTGCTTATTTACATATTCTCTAATGCCGGAATTCAAACGTTGTTTTCTTCAAATCAAGCATAGATTTTTAGCGCTAATTTTTTGTTGTTAGAACTTTGCCAATAAAAATTTTTGTTTACAATATGTGCACATAAATTTCTGTGCGCTGTCAGATTCACGTTTTGTTTCATCTGCCCGCTTATGAATGTACATGCATGCATACATAGTATGTAGTTCTTTTCCAATTGTGCCGGCCCACACATTTTAAATCATATAGCGATCGCGTTTTAACAACATACAACAGAGTATTTTCTGCTATATGATCACCTACATACATACATACATATGCATTTGTTATTTTATGTATGTACGTACTTTTAAGTACTACATATATACTTACGTACATATGTATGTACAAACGTGTAAAAATGGCACGTAAATGTCTGTGTTTGTAAATATATTATATGATGGGATACACTATAAGCGCCTCACCGTATGCCTGCCTGCACCATGTTGTGCCGCTCTTGCCCACCGCTGCGTCGTGTTAATTACATAACCAAGCTCGTCGCAACTGAAAAGTACATAGTTCCGCCCGAAAGTGATCGCCAGCATTTATGCTTATAAATATGTACAGTGAGGAACAAAAGTATTGGCATAGATAATATTTTGGAATGTATGTAGGTATAACAAGTTTTTTATTCTAATTTCTTTTCGCAAATTTTTTATAAAAATATATAGTTCATATTACAATAAAAAAAAACAAAAAAAAAAGCTATAAACTTTGTACAAAACTCAGGAAACTTCAATAAATTTGCATACTAATTTGCGGCTTTAGAAATTATAAAATTCTAAGTATGCAGTTTTATAGACCATTAAATTTTGACATAACAAAGTGTAAGTTTGATGTTGCTAAAAAATTGTGTTGATTTTTGGCAATTTTTTAATTTTTTGTATGGAAGAAAATAATAAGCCGTCCGCAAAAAAAATGCCAAAAATCAAAGTTATAAAACTGCACACTTACAGGTCTATTCTGCACGTTACCGAAGATTTTGCAACCGGAAAATTTTATTACCATCTCATAAGCTGATAAAAAAATATTGCCCCGTGAAATATGCAATGCCAAAATATCCACAAATGTTCATGGCTGAATTGCGGTGACAAGAAGTGGTAACGTTTTTTGGTAATACAATTTTTCGGTTACAAAACCATCGGTAGATAATGTGCAGAATAGACTTGTTCGAATTTTTATGAAAAATCTGCTTAGAAAGTTCAAATTTATTGAATTTTTCCGAGTTTTGCACAAAGTTTATAGATTTTGTTTTTATGTTTTTTGTTTTTATTAAATAAAAAAAACCAAGGGAGAGAAATTATAATAAAAAAACTTTACATAGATTGCGATAAATTCTGTGTACCACTACTTTTGTTCATCACTGTACATATACTTATGTATGTAAGTAAATGTAGGCACATACATATGTATGTATTTACGTAAATAGATAGTTCGTACATTTAATGCATATGTACCTACACACTTACTGGCGCACATACTAAATATGTGGCAATCGCTATTTAACCGTAATAGCAACATCAATATATGTACATACGTATGAAATTCCTTTGAAGCGATTTTATTTGTTTTCGTATTTGAAATTTAGACTTTTTATTCAATAGCTTGATTTGATTTGTAAATTTGCTTAGTAAGTAGGTACAAATGGTTTGCTAAAAAGCTTTGCACTCAAAATTATTTGCTTAAGAGTTTTCATTTGATTTTGTTTATACAACTTTTGAAAAATTATTGTATACCTAGAACCTCAAATACGTGTATGTATTTTTACTATTGCCAAACAGCCAGACAACGAGTCAGCCAACTAATCACCACACGTCGACCAATAGACCGACTCAAAAACGAGGGCAGCAGAAGGCAAGCAAACAACCTATCAAGTTAACCGTTTTTGAATACGTTGTAGTATGAATCATTCATGTTTGCTTGTTTGCTTGCCTGCCCTAAACGCACCGATCGACCTTCTCTCTTCCCTTCTGCCTCTAACCTAACCGAATTTTTACGATTTCACAAGCATCTAATTTTTGAGCTCCCTTTTTTTTCGTGCCCGCATACAATTGTATGCATTGTTTTAGTACTAAACATACCTTGATATTAATTAACTCTTCTACGTTTCACAAAAAATTTTCCACTATACTGGTTAAATTGGTAATGTTATAAAATGCATTAAAAACCAAAAGAAAAAACAACGACCGAGAGATGCACTACCTCGGTTTTGTGTAAAAAAAATATTTTTTCCACAGTATCTGCAAGATGCAAGATACTACTCGCACGAATCGTCACACACCAACAATAAAACTGTCTAATTGGAGCCAGCATTCAACTACTGCTGTCAAACTGACACTGCTGCCAACTGCTGATTGTTTGGATTTCAATACCGGATGATTTGACAAATGCTTATACCGGATAAGGAAAGAAGAAGGAAAAGAGAAATATTTCAGGAAATTAAATTATGTCCATTAAATATCAAAAGTTGTTACGAATTGTTGCTAGTACTACTTGCAAATTTCAAATTCAAATGTAAACAAAGTGTTTAAGAGGATGATCTGAGCTTAGTTCCAGGTACTTCACGATTTACAGGCAAAGCTGTTTTCGCCATTAATAAACCTTGTGGAATGTGGCGATTGGGAACGACTTCCTGTAAAAACCTGTAAATCGCGAAGCACCTGGAGCAGACTTTTGATGAAAAAAAAAAAATAAATAGTGAAATGTAAATATGGATGAACAATTTAAATGTAATGTATATTTTGGATTTTTATGACAATGGAAAATATTCCCAATCAAAATGGCGTCAGTTGCAAGTTTTTACTAGTTTTGCATTCAATAACATTTTCTGAAGATTTTCTCTTCCTCTCACTTCTACACTCTATTTTTCTTGTACGCTATGAAGAACTTTTTTTTTTTTTTTTATAAGGCTCTAGTCGTAGACTGTGCTCTTATAAGGGTTTTGTAAGGCTCTGTATGGAAACATATTTTTAACCGGCTTCAAAAAAGGAGGAGTTATCAGGTCGTCGCAATATTTTTTTTTTTNCCAAAAATTTTTATATGAGAAATGAAGTCGGTTTTGTTTTTTGCTTAAAATAAATTTGTTCATTCAGATTTTTTTTGTTAATCAATATTTTGTTGTTCCGTCATACCATTTGGTATTTCGTTAGATATGAAAAAATCTTTCTTTGTGAACTTATGTCCACTGCCGGAACAAAGTATTGGCACAGCAAATTGTTCACAATATACATATGCAACAATTTCTGATCTAATATATTTCCGCCAGTTTTGTATAAAAATATGGTTTATGCTACAACAAAACACATAAAAATATAATTCCTACCCTTTGTGCAAAACTCGCGAAAATTCAGCAAGTTTTCATGCAAATTTTCAACTTTTTAATCAGATTTTCAGAATTTTTTTTGAGTAATCAGATTTGTAGCCCAATCAATTTTATTGTAATAAAGTACAAGTGGTAAGTAGCTAGGAATTTCCGTTGATTTTTGGGTTTTTTTCACGCAGTCTCTTCCATACAAACTTTTTTTTTTTCGGAAAAACTTTATATGAAAAAAAGGCAAAACACTTTCAGCAAAAAAAAAAAATCTCAAAAATCAATGCGATTTTTGACTAACTTCGAACTTGAAGTAACCTTTAACTTTAAAGATCACTTTATATTTAAAGGTTGGATTAAAAGTAAAGCTATGTCTAAAGTTAAGCATTTCTATTATCGGTTTATGACATATGAATGTTCCTTGGTTGTAAACCAATTTAAAGCGATAATAAAATGCTTTACTTTAGACACAATCATAAATTTTAATGAGCTTTAAATATAAAGTGAGCTTTAAAATTACAGGTTACTTGAGAAAACGGCCCTAAGACAAAATATGTGTAAAATATTAAGATCGCAAAACAAGTTCGTTAAATATTGATTGCTATTTCCAATTACTTAGCCCACCAGCGTGAAAGTGACAACTTAAAATTAAAAGCTTATTTGATCCACTTTGCTGCTATAATGTTATTCTATCGATTGCTTTACCCCTGGGGCTTCCTTTAACCTTAAATCACTTCAACAAATTTATTTTTAATCTTAAATCTTTTTTCAACTCAGTATAAAAACGTTAGTGTTTCGCTTTGTGGTAATCGTGGTTTTCGGACACTTATGCTGCAACAATAATCAGAATTTAAATGTGCAATATTAAGGAAAAGAAGTTTAAGTCCTTCGTCTGCAATGGGTGGCGATTAAACACCGATTATACGATTCCTGTGTGGCTATTCTGTATCAAGTTAGCGACAATTATCGTATCACTATCTCAACTTTGCGACATTCATAACATATACCGAGAAGTTGGGATAGCGAATCGAAATTTTTAGCTAGTTCGTTACAAAATAGCCACTTTGATGCAAGAGTTCATGAGGTGATAATAGTTTTCAGGCGAAAGTCGTTTAAGTTTGCCCAGCACTTACACCGACGATATGTATGTATGCTATCTAAAATAGACATCCGACTAATAACAAAATTCATACATATGTTAACTAATAAATACATATTTCTATTTACTTCGCAGTTTACTTTATTTCGCACTAACATAGTATGATGTATGTATATTCTTAACATTTCTATGAATTTATGTTTACTATGTTTATGTATTTTAAGGTCGTAGTTTAAAAAATAAAGTATTCAAAAATAATTTTTTACACATTTGTATCTCATCTGTAATATACATGTGCAAACTTTGTTTGCCTTCGATTTGAATTTAAAAATAATTGCACGACGTATTAAAAAACGAAACTTTGGTTGAAAATCAGCAACTGAAATCGCATTGGACATAAATATCTACAGTACAGCCTATAAGAATAGTTTCATTTTCGAAAGCAAAACCTTAATTTCGTGCTTAGCTTTAGCATATATGTATATTTTATAACCTTTTTGTTTGTTCTTTAAGATTCCTCTATAATTCGTTTAGTTTTCTTTCTGTTTTTATTGCAATTACGCTAAAGAGTTATATATTTTACTTTATACATTATTCAGATTTTTTTCTAATGCTGTGTACGAATATTATTTTTACTAT
>NW_016178950.1:0-7545 GCF_001687245.7 Rhagoletis zephyria | reverse complement strand
GATACAATAAATCTCAGGTATATCACCGCGCGACAGTAAATTTTACACACAAAAAAGTTGAATATATTCGCGAAACTATGGGTAATTTATAGTAAAAATGCGTACTTGGCTTTTCTCTTCCACTTCCGGATATTTTTTTAGAAGGACTCGGAAATTTTAAAAATATGATTATTTCAAAAAATTATTTAAAAAATTCTATGGAATAAAGGATAACAATAGTGAAACCGAAGGATTTCAGACCAATAAGCCTCACTTCATTCTTTGTTAAAACTCTAGAGAGGCTCATCGACGAATATATTCGACGGAATATAAAAACTGACAACCTCTCCCCGAACCAGCATGCATATTCCAAGGGAAAATCCGTGGCCTTGGATATAGACGGTGCTTTTAACAATGTCTAGCCGAAGTCTGTCGTTAACTCCCTTCTTATGGCGGAGATGCAGCGGGATCCGGTGGATTTTCTTGGGCTCCTTCTCGAAAAGTGAACTATTCTATCCGAACTGGGGGATGGTTCCATTACATAGTATGTGACCAGACGCACCCCACAAGGGGGCGTTCTCTCCCCTCTACTCTGGAATCTAACAATGAACACCCTACTTCTAAGCCTAAAGGTCACCGGTTGTCAAGTCATAGCGTATGCGGATGACATAGCAATCGTGGCAACGGGCAAACATCTTCAGGTCCTGATTGAGTTATTGCAAAACGAACTCGGTCTGGTAAACATCTGATTCAAGGAATGTGGACTTAGCGTCAATCCTACCAAGACAGAACTGGTACTTTTCACAAGGAAGTATAAAACTCCCTTATTTAAACCTCCCAGCCCAAACGGGATGGCACTTTTTCTCTCAACTGAGGTCAAATACCTTGGAATTATTTTAGACAAGAAACTTGGCTGGAAGCGAGACATTGAAGACCGCTTCAGAAAGGCCAATTACGCCCTTTATGCCTGTAAGACGGCTATAGGCAAAAAATGGGGAATGAAACCACACATAGTACACTGGATGTACACAGCTGTGATAAGACCCATCCTTTTCTACGGGGTCACCGTATGGTGGCCTGCGCTAAACAACACTTTGTCCATGGTGGAACAGGTGCAGAAGACGGCTGCCATCTCTGGAAATAATGTTAAGTCTTCTATCTGTGGATCTCTACGGAAAATTTCGTGCCAGCTGCACNATGTACACAGCTGTGATAAGACCCATCCTTTTCTACGGGGTCACCGTATGGTGGCCTGCGCTAAACAACACTTTGTCCATGGTGGAACAGGTGCAGAAGACGGCTGCCATCTCTGGAAATAATGTTAAGTCTTCTATCTGTGGATCTCTACGGAAAATTTCGTGCCAGCTGCACTAAACCTCAGTTTTCGCTTACCGGACCATTGTAGTGTTTTTCAAGCAGAATTAAACGCCATAATCGAGGCGGCTGGGTGGCTCATAACCTCCGCCCCTCCAGGATGGCTTATTGCTATCTATTCTGACAGCCAGGCTGCTATCAAATCTCTCAATTCTAACGGAACAACGTCCAAAGTAGCCATAGATTACAGGAAGATTCTCAACCTGCTGGCATTAAAATGCTCCTTGACTGTTGTATGGGTCCCTTGGCATAGGGACATTCCTGGCAACTGCCTAGCCGACGAGCTGGCAAGGAGGGGGACGGAAATATCTGAAGTCAATTCTGCTCAGAATGCGGGCATACCTCTAACCTCCTGCAAACACAGACTAAAGGCGGAACTCTTCAAGGAGGTAAATATCAGGAGGGCTGTGGAAACCACCTGCCTTACTACCAGGCAAATTTGGCCAAAGATTGATGTAAAGCGATCCATAACTCTTACCCGGCTGGACCGCCCCTCTCTCAGATTAAATAGTAGTCGGGTTAACCACCGGACACTGCCTGATGGGCGCGCATGGAAAAAGGCTAGGATATCCCACCAACAATTTTTGTCGCGGTTGCAGGGACGGGGAAGAGGTTCTTCTAGAAATACTTTTTAGACTATGACTAAGTTTCTTTGCTAAGTACTTAGGTATCTTCAAATGGTAAGTATTTGTGTATTTAGTACTCACACTGATACTTTAAATACTGTTTCAAGCATATTTATAAACAGGTTTACATTTACAGGAATCTAACGAAAAGTCATACCCGCGTGAGAAAATTTAAAGCTAAAGTCAATGTAGTCCAATGTTCAATCCACTATCACTTCAAATCTACAAACCATTATCTGTTTCCGCACCAATTTCCGCCAATTAAAAATGCCAACAATCTGTAGGGGATTTTCATGTTAAACGAAAGTATCTATGTATGTATGTATTTACACAATAATGTAAAGTATTTCGCTAGCGCTTTATAAAACGCTCATTAGAATGCTAAAACATTTAAATCTCTAATTGAAAGTAAACCCGCACAGTAGCTATTTCTACCCAACACAGCCGTTTCATAGCCTTCAGCGTACGCGGGCGCGCGATTCCTTCACAACGTGAGCAATTGAATATCCCGCAGCATTTAGCGCGTTGTGACGTAAATCGGCTGAACAGTTAGTTTGCACTCGGTAAATGCGATAATTGGACGAGAGAATGAAGGAAACTCAATTAAATTTGTTACGCATTTCCTTTGGCGTTTTAAGTTTCCTTTTGTATTTAAAAGCTACAACAACAGCAACGCTAACAGCTGCCGAATGGAGACAACGAACTCCAGTACAAACGGTATGTGTGTATATAGTACAAACGTACATTCAGCTTAAAGAATTTAAAACTAAAAAAAAAAAATAAAGTAAAAACTATGTAGAAACATATTCATTACAGTTAGCTGCACAGCCGCGAAGCAATGCCCTACAGCGCAACGTACGACGCTTGCAGCCTTTTACTCCCACTGGTCAATTAGCTGAAGCTGAAGCTGCACACCGCCACAATGATGAGCACTCAGCGCTAACGAAAACGCTTGCAAATACCCACTCGCGTTTTGTGCGAGCAGCAGATGATGCCGGCGGCGAGGCGGACAGCGGTGCGACTTCGCAGTGGTTCAGCGATAATTTTGGACAAATGATGCAAACGTTGGTTGAGTTGGCGGGAATTGTCATTGGTGCTATCTGGAGGCTTTTTGCCTAGCAATGAAATGGTGGTACGAATGAGTGAGGCTATGTAGAAAGCAGCAGGTGAAAGGAGTCAAGGCTGAATGTAAATACATATGTAAGTTTGAATTTCAATTGCTGAAGGTTATGCAAATACTATGTGAATAGAAGGAGCTTGCTGTAATTAACGTTAATTCTTTGATTACTTTAAACGCTGTTCGGTACTTGATAACGTTTAATTGTGATTTTAAAATAAATGGAAATAAAGTGTAATTTCAGCGCTTATATAGTTAAACAAGGTGGTTTAGTAGAATTTTCTTCGATGAACTGGGGTTTAAAAAACTATATTAAATCGTGGTATTTAGTTGGTGGTCCTCGTCACTATTGGCTGGTATAACTGTAAACTAGAGTTAGCTGTAGATTAAGCGAAGAATAACTCTTGCCTTCAGAGGCTACATTGGGCTCATTGGCAATAGAAAGGCAGAGCTCTCTCGACGAAAAAACAACATTCTGCATATCCGTCTTCATATCCGTGGACGATTTCGATTAAAGATGAAATATAAGCTTGCAATGCATTGGACATATACCCGTATGGATAATGCTAGGTTAGGTTAGGTTCACGTGGCTGCTGGTCAATTTGCCAGCACAGTTAGGCCGGAAAATGCGCCTTTTGTGACACCACAGAGTTCTCAAACACCCCTACTAATCCTTGAGCAAATTTGTTGAGTCAGCAAATCTGAGCAGCTGCCGTATGTTCAATATTTCAAGAGTGCAGTACATTCCTACAGCAGGTGCCTGATAGGCTCAGGTTCTTCTTCTTCAAAGCAGTTTCAGCAGAAGTCATTGGGGGGTACTCCGAACCGCTTTGCGCGTTGTGATAATGGTTAATGATATTTCTCTACTATTCAAGGATAGAAACTCTCGCGATTTGTTCATATCCCACTCTGTTACATGTACCTGAGTTCTCCCACATTGTACGTGCTTTTTTTATGATTAATTTCCTAATCCTGAGCTTGCAGGCAGCGATCGGCCAGGCCGGTGAAAATGGTGTGGACGTACCCTTTCATGCAAGCTCGTCTGCTTTCTCGTTTCGCGGTATGTTGCGTTGTTCTTGTACCCATACCAGGCGCAAGGCGAACTACTCTGCCATCACTTTGAGGGATTTACGGGGCAGTTACCTATCCGAATTTATCTGGACGGAATCAAGTATTTTTATAGCCGCTTTACTGTCGGGGTATAAATTATATTTGTTTTGACCACAGTATGACGTAGAATGTCAGCAGTTTCTTCTATAGCCGCTAGTACGGCCTAAAAGTCACTGAAATGGTATACTCCTCTGCCTACTCTATAATGAAGCTTGTATCCCTCAGTATAAAACCGAATGGATTTTTCATGCCCCGGGACTGCTAAATTGGATAAACGTAGATCTCACATTCTCCTCCGCTTGGGGCGACCACTGCTCCGACTCACAATTGGGAACCCGCATCATTACAATAGCTGCGGTGATATAAAGGAATGTCTGGCTGATGTGGATTAGGCCAGCATCAAATATTTTGTGCGCTTCAACAGAGCTGCAAATGGCCAAGATAACCCAGCCTAACCTTATAATGGTATATTTTGGAGATAAAAAATTAAAATGTTGTTATAATAAATTAAAGTGCTTAATTTTTACTTAATTCGTTAATTCGTTAAATAAATTTGTCTATAAAAAACGAGAATGGCTTTATTTGAATTAGTTTAAGAACGTATACTCTGTTGGTTTAACCACCATCTAAAAAAATCAAAAAATTACGTTTAATTCATCATACTTTGAATAAATAGTTTTAAAGTAACACCTGTATGTAAAAGATTTTCGTGGAATAGGCGCAAAATCTGACCAACGGCGCGTATACGCAACGACATGTTTTTCGTGATGTAGAGAAATCAGGGTTTGAAATGCCCATCATCGCCTAGCCATCGTCAACTTCACGAACGAAGACAAATTACACTGAAGATGGCACATCGCCAAAAACCAGTTTGCCTACAAACAAGTTTGACAAGATATGACGGAAATTCGTTCCAAAATACATCATGTAGAAAAATATTGGGGCGTATTCTTGGTTTCGTACGAATCGAAAATCATGAAATTTTTTTATCATTTTCTATGTATATATATCGCTAGCTTAGAATGAAAAGTTGCTAAGTCCCATTTTAAAAATTTTACAGGAGAGGAAAAAATCTTCCTATAGCCATTTTCTTTAACTATTTCGCAAGATTTTGAATCAAACATTTTGTGCGTTTAAAGCAAAGCAAAACTCCATAAGAATCAGAAGGATTCGATATTTATTAAAAGATGTCGTATTATTTTGGCCTTATCGGATTTGTGGTGCTTCTTTTGGACTTAGCAAATTTTCCTTTTATTGCTTATGAAGAGGAAAAAATAAAATAAGTACCTTTAGAATTTTCGAAACGATGCGTATTCAATTTCTTTAGCCTCCTATATCAAAATATGAGTTTTCATAAAAAGTGGACTTAGCAACTTTTCACTCTAAGCTATCGATATTTCAAATTTTCGTTCGTACGAAAACAAAAAAATAAACAGAAAATACCGTGGTTCCTTAGTTAAGTGGGAGCTCTCCCCAGCACACTGGTAAAATTGTATTTAATTTAACAAATAATTGAATTTTCAGATATGAAATAACAAATAGCTTTGGGGATTTTCAACGGTACTTGGTTTTAAGCTTTTAGCAATAATTAAATTTTGGTTTAGTATATGCATGAAAATTATTTTGCATAGAATGCATTTATTTAATATCAATACAAAAAATGCCTTAATACATACATATGTACATGTATATACATATGTGTATTTATATATACACACATATGCGTTTGCTATATCTGCCTTTCAACCACATTGTCTTACTCATAACTGGCCACAATCGAACATGCAATATCTTGGCCAACCAATGTTGGATACCAGCAATTAAATGCCAATCAGTAATTATAATTTGTGGCATATTGTTTTAAACGAAATTGACTTTATTAAAATTTAATATAATAGAAGAAGATAATATTTTACCGACGATATGGGCTTTATTTGACAATATTTGATTGTGCAATATGAAATGCGAACACGCAAATGAAGGGAAAACATATGAGGGGTTTGGTTTTAAATTTGAATAGTTGTTTGTATTGCTGACCAGATATCACAACGCTATTATATTACATAGAATGCACCATAATAAAACGAAAACATACTAATAATTACTAGATTAAAAAAAAGTAGTTACAAATATCAAAAGTATTTAAATTTACCATTTACATACGTACGTAAGTATTTAAAATGTTTAAAGAAATCTTTTGCAAACAAATATTTCAAGGAACAAAAATATTTTTGATCAGTACGCAGAGTCCTGAATACATTTACTAGAAAAACGTTCTTTGAAATCCATGTTTTTCTGTGAATCGTCCTTTTTTAAGTCTTTTTAAAATATAAGAACATCCTTAGGAATATAGCTCTGTTTATCACACTCATTGTTAACATTATTATTAAGCTTGAATTTAAGAATTTTCAATTTAAATGCAGGAATTAATTTTCAAGACTCTACTTCTATAGGCCAACCATACGATAAAATATCCAATATTAGCAAATATCGTTCAGTTATTCAAAAACACAACAAAGAAGAAAGTAAAAATATTATCGAAAAAACCTTTTAATCAGAAATGCCGGATTTCTACTAGGTAATGAAATGAAAAAAATCGCTGCTATAAAAAAATCCACATGGAAACGATCTTAATGACTATTATTGGAAACAGAATCAGATGGTGAATGTAATAGCACCGACAGACGGCAGACTTCATCGGAATCAACTCCTTAATTCGGAATTATCTCGGAAATTAACTGTAGTTCATCCAGATTAAGCCCTAGGAACAGAAGCATTTTCGATGACAACATTGATCAAAACCGACAGTCGTTGGGCTGGGCCCAAGTTCGATCCCTGTTTCGATAATTTGGAAATTTAAAAATTTAAAATTTTTTAAGTTTAATTTTTATAAAGAAAAAACTCAAAAAGAGCCAAAGAACTAAACAAAAATATATAAACAAATTTTGCTTCCCGTGGGATTCTAACCACGACCTCGCAGCTTTCCTAATTCGCAATACTGATGTCTGTCAAAGCACAATTTTGAGCAGATCAACTACTCTGTTAATCGGGAATACCGTTGCCGCTTGTCTATGCTATGAGAAAATTAGGGAAAAGTTTAAGTCAACCGGAGCAGAATTTAAAATTTTTCAAAAAGCGGCGTGAGCAGCACAAACTAAGGTTAGGTTTACTGAGTCAGCTATTTAAGCAGCCAGTCAAGAATGCAGCGCCTGCTGCAGCAGCCATACTTTCGATGTCGACTGTATTTAGTAGCTATAGTGGCAGTGCTACTAAGTACTCTACTGGTAGTAGCATCGGCGTAGCCAGAATGAAATTTAGGGGGGGGGGGGGGGGGGGGGG
>NW_016178949.1:0-7545 GCF_001687245.7 Rhagoletis zephyria | reverse complement strand
ATAACTACTTAGAAACATTTGATTGCCTTATAAAAACTTGCATTTGTGCGTACAGTTTACGTGTAAGCGATCGTAGTAGCATTTTTTTTTTTTTTACTTTTTCTTTTGAGGTACATAGTTATTGCTCTGCTTGCTTACTTGGTTTGCCTATTTTCTTTGCAACAAAACTTATTATCTTCTTTTTGGTCAATCTGTATGCCCGCCCCGCTGACTGTTTGTCGAGCTGTTCAATAGAGTTTGCCTCCTTTTGGTCGGTAGAGCGGCATTCAGCAGCAATGTAGCCTCAACGCATTCGCATACAATTTATATGCGCAGAGCCCGTTGAAGGCAAATTAGAAGGAGGTTGAGCGGGAGCAGGTTAGTGATGGGTTACATAAAAAGAAGCGACGAGCACCAGCGGTGGCTTTCCTTTCAATTCTTTCTGCTTTTGTATGGCAAACCTGCCTACTAAATTGGCCTGCTTGGGGAGCTCGTTATTCTTCCTTACTTTAAACTTACTACAGCAACTACTTTGACTTTGGTTTTCGATTTCCGTTGTCGTTTTTGTTTTTTCTTTTCTTTGCTGTTTGTTTACTTTGTACAAATGCGTATTTGTTTTTACTATCATCCACAAACTATGTATTTGTGTGCGCTTGTCCCCTCTTAGTGTTTGTCTTTTAAGTGCCTTCATATCTTCTTTCCACTCCCTCTCTCTGCTTGAATGTCACAACTTGCTAATCACCAACGACACAACGACATTCAACTTAACATTTATGCCGCGCTGGTAATCAACTTTTGTACTTTGTGTTCCAACAACATCAACTTGACTACTACAACATGACAATTCATATTTCTGCCAATTTCTTTGACTCATTTCCTCGTCGTGCGCACGCTTGTACAGGCAATGACAAAGGAAAAATTAAAAAAAAAAAGAAGCAAAATGCAGTAAAAACAGTTTCATAAATTTTCACAAATATCACAAATACTCAAAGTGTTTTGAGTATGCATGACAAAAATAGCACTGTTAAAAATTTGCATTCATTCACCTTAACTCATTTCAACTTTGCTTCGCTTCTTAACTCGAAGCATGCCTCTCTACGTCCCAATTTTCTCCAGTTTCAAAGCAAACACGCAACAAAATTGGTGGCCACCACAAAAAAAAAAACGAACACTCCTTAGTCCTTACAAACATATTTTTCCCCCCAGTTTTCGCAAACATATGCCTAAAAGCATAACTTGCAATTGAACTGAATGAAAATGGACAAAAGTTTGCAGTGATGTATCCAAATGTGTGGTTGCCTATTTCTCCTCTAAATATGTATGTATGTGCCTCCATATTTTCATAAATGCATTGTATGTATGTATTTTTGTACACATATGAGATATGTGTAAATTTTTCTATGGCTGAATATCCTTGCGTAATGGCAATGTTTGACTGTTATTCTGATCTGCTATTGTGTTGCTGTCAAAGTGAAAAATCCCAGTGCCAATATTGAATTTGATATTCTCTTCATGAATATGGAGTGGCTGATAAGTAAATGTGGCAGCAAAAAAAAAAGANTACGGAGCAGAAACATATATTTGGAAAAAGTGTATTTAAAGTCCTTGCGCTTTAAGTTGCTTGCAAGAAATGTAAGGAAGGACCAAATACAGGCATCTATCTATACCTTCTTGCCAAAGACCTCGATCGCATTTTTCTGATCCGATATTGCAAGCTTCAATCATAATACCGTTGATTTTTTAGCTCTTTTTTGTCGAGAGTAGTTCCGATATGTATGACAAAATCTATTTTTTTTGGAAGAAAGATGCGCAAGCACCCTCGACAAAAAGAATTTTTAAATAAAAAAATTACGGTAATTTTTAGTGACTTGAAACTTGCACTTTATTACACTTAAATTGAATGGGCTACAAAACTGCATACTGGAAACCTTTCGGAAAGCTCTAAATAAAAAGTTTGAAATGTTGAAGGAAATTTTTATGAAATGTGTTAAATTTTTGTGAGCTCTGCTATACATAGATCGAAATATATATTAAAGGGTACACGGACGAGATAGTTATTATCGTCTGAGGGAAGTTCGCAAGTGCCCTCTGCGACACTGTCCAAAGACGACTCAACCGAGCCATCAAAGACAGCTATTGTCCCCTTCACCAAGTAAGAAAAGGGATGTGGAACTTGTACATGGAGCGGGTTGCGGTCGGCGTCGCTACAGAGGTGAATTATCTGGGACTTATCCTGCACTCTAAACTCTTTGGAGGACTCATTTCGAGGCGGCCACTCTCCAAGACTACGAGAGCGCGAACGTTTAGCGTGCAAATCCTGGGGTTGCAATCCAGGGATCTAATATGGATGTACCCAATGATAGTACTGCCAATAGTAAGCCATAGGGCGGTAGCTTGGGCTTCCAGGACTACCATAGTAACGATGAGGCAGTCTCTCACCAAGATGCAACGCATAGCAAACTCAGTACCTCTATAATAAAGGGACAAGTCCATGCGAGCACTACTAAAACTCCTGAGGGGATAGGAGCAGGAATTTATGGCCCCAGACTGAAGCTATCGATGTCCCTGCATGCTCTTTCAAGCGGAAGTCTATGCCATCAGTCTGTGTGCTGAGATGAACCTTCGAAAGAATTATCCACCTGAGAGGATCCTTAAGGCTCTCTCATCCGTCGAGATCAAATCGTGAGTGGTGGTCGGGGAGTGTGTAAAGAGGTTTGATTCTCCCGATAGGACCAGAGCCCTTTCTTTAAGTAGGTCCATTTACGATAAAGGAAGCGCTCAGGAAGGAAAACAACAGACTAAGGAAACTTCATTGGCGCAATATCCTGGGACTTCGTCAATCCAAAAACCTAATAGGAGGGTCCGACCTGAAAACATACAGGATACTCATAGGAGAAACTAAGAATTATTGCAGGTTTTTTTGAGGGACCATTGAATGTTGAGAGGTCACCTGTGCAATTTCGGAATCTGGTCAAGCGACCTATGTCGCTTCTGTGACGCTGGCAAGGAGACTCCATTACTCCTTCTTGAGAGTGTGGCTGTTTTTGGCAGAAGAGAAAGGAGCATCACCGGCCAGGAGAGGAGCACAGAGGAGCGGCCGCTGTTAGAAAAATCGTTTTCTAATATAGATGTTGCCCCGACCATCGGATCGCACTGAGGTCCTACGGAGTGGTAGTACGCACCTCTAACCGCTCAGCCCCAGCGGCCGTCACTTATAGAAAAATTATAGTTTTCTTGATGAAATGCAGATGCTTGGGCTGATGGTGATGCCAATAGTTATCGAAATCGACAACGGTGATATCAATACGGCATGGTCATTGCTATTCTTGTATTATAATTCTGTATCGGTGACAAAACTTTGCAACTGAAAAAATGGAAAATTTTTCATATATTTTTCCCTAACAAAACTGTAATAAAAATGTGTGACTGATAACAGAATAGGTATAAATGTGTAAGCGACGTGCGTGCGTGTGTGTGAGTGTTTGCTGGGTGGGAAGAGCTTGATTGGTTGCCTATTTGTAGGCGCGCGCGCGCTATTCGAGCGTACATACATAAGTATACACATACATATATGGCAATAAAGACGGTTAGGTTGGCTCAGTATAGTGTAAGTTCGTATAAGAATATGTGCATATGTACATATGTTTGTATACATTTGTCTTTTAGCATGATTTCCAATGTGTCTACTCTTTCTTAATGNGTGCATATGTACATATGTTTGTATACATTTGTCTTTTAGCATGATTTCCAATGTGTCTACTCTTTCTTAATGAAAATTGTGTTTGATTTCCGCTGAAGGAAAAAAATTCAGCCGCCTATATTTCGCACATTTCGCTAAACACAAAATACATTCTAATAAAAAGAAGTAAAGAAAAGCAGCCGGCAAAAACGAACCGAAGCTGTCAAGAAATAAATTAAAATCACGAAGCAAAGAAGGTCCTGTTGGAAAAGAAAAAAGATTTCAAATTTATTTATTGTAAGAATTCTCTTAGCATCAAACTTCTTGCTAAGTCTATTGACTCTGGCATAGAATACTTAATTACAGAGGTTACTGATGGTATAGCCAGCGGCGAATTGGGCAATGAAATTTCGTTTTGCAGATATACGTACTTAAAATATTTACTTAATATTTATATAATATAATATATTAGAAATTTTCCTTAATTAAAAAGGAACAAAAAGCCGGTATAAGACTCATTTCCCGAAAGAGAGCGCGAAAATTTTCAAAGTCAGACGTGTATAGATTATGAAAGTGGGGTTAAGTATGTGGGGTTGTAATGAAACAAATGCCATTCCGCATACATTTTGACGTATTTAAGTGGAATGACGTTCAAAAGCAATACTATCGTTCGTATCACCGACAAGGTTTAAAACAGCCATCCATGCTCAGCGCTGGCAAAACTCCATAGGCAAGTGCAAAAATTTGTCCAGTGCTGTGCGTGTTTGGAATAAATTGACAAATGTTAGTAGAAGGGTTGCCGCTTCCGTAAATTATTATCAAAATTGATAGAAAACATTTGGGTTGGTAAATTGGTAAATTTTTACATTTTGGTAGATTTTTGTTTAAGTATTTTGTTTGGAAGACCAATTCAACTTTTCGTTCTTGCTATGATTTTTCGCAACAACAGCAAAAAAATTTAAAACATTTAGAATGTTAAAAAAATCACCAAGCGGTGTTTTTTAATTTATAAGTTCAGTTGAAGTTTTTTCCTTAACAAAAAATTGTAATTTTTTTTGCAATTACTAAAAAATAGAACAAAACTATAGTTTTTATTAAAATAACTAAAAAAAAGTTATTGGTCGATATTTTCCAAAATTGGTTGATTTTTTGAAGTGGATGATAAGTATTTTTTCGTCAGTTGCAACCCTGGTTAGCAGTAAGCAATGCAGAGATTTGAAAAAGATAAATTTTATATGTACATAGTACCTAAATAATGGGAGCTGAAAAAGGGGCAGCTGGCACTATAGGGCCTAGGGCGGACAAGACTGCAAATCCGCCACTGGGTATAACCAAAGTTTTGATTTCCTGTGTGTAAAATTCACATAAATGATTGTTTATTTTCTGAGTTGTCTGTGTTTCTTATTGATTATTTATGAGTGTTATGTGATTTGCGGATATTTCAATGCTAATTTGCTCGTCAATAATTCTAGTAGCACTAAACTACGTGATCATATGACAGCAAATGGGCTGGTTATTGTCAATGACGCAATGCCTACTAGATATGCTAGTAACTCTAATCCCAGTCTTCTAGATTTTTTTATTATTATTCCAAGTTGTCCTATGTACTATGATTTAATTTCTTGTATTACTGCTGTTGCATTTAATTGTCCAGCAACAAGTAAAGCTTTCTTGTATCGTGATTTTAGACACTAATGCGTTGTTTTCTTAATGTAGTTGTGTACGTTGAAATAATTGCTGGTATTATGAGACGGTTGATAAGAAACTTGAATACCCTCAACAATAATTTGTCTGCTCTATTTGATCGACACGTCCTAAACGCACTGCTAATATTACTTAAAAATCCTGCCCTTGGTACAGCGGAAAAGTAAGATTTGCTATAAAGAAACACAATAAAATGCATGCCAAATGGAGAAAGAAGGTCGAAAACTAATGTCTCGTGGAACTTGTACAAATTTGCTCGTAATGAAGCAACAAATATAAAGGCGCTATTATAATCGTTAATTGAATACTTCTCTTCCACCTATGGCGAAATTTTAAAAGTTTAAAAATTTATGGAAAATCTAACGAAAGTCTATTATGGATATCAAGTGGAATGCAGTGCGTAATGAAATTTGTCAAAATTGTGCTCCCTTTATTACATGTCCCCTTACTCACATAATAAACCATTGTATTTCAAGTGGTTATTTTCCAGCTGCTTGGAGAGAAGCAATGATCTTGCCTGTACCAAAGAAAGCTCTTGCTTCTGATCCTTCGGAATACAGGCCAAATAGTATTGTGCCAGTATTTTCGAAAGTATGTGAGTCTTTAATGGATGGATGAGCAAATCTCAAAACACATTCTAGTAAAAAACTTACTGTCTCCAATGCAGTCTGGTTTTAGGCCTAGGCACAGCTGTGCCACAGCTATGACCATGATGACGATAATATTTAGAATACCATTCGGTAATGGATAACTTACCCTTCTCTGCCCCTTAGACCCCCATATTCATTTTTCTTTAATATCTATAATGTTAAGATATCGGCCAATACTAAAACCTGCATCCTGCATGCGGACTAAATGTTAAATGACGGTATTTAGCAGCCATTGGTGGAAGAAATGGACACCGATGCTCCAGCTCTGAAAGTATTAATCTCGGAACCCACTGGTGGTAGCAGAGGAGGACTTAGGTTTACTTGGCATTTCCAATTGCCGTTAGTTGGTACAGAAGAGAAACAACTGGCGCCCTTTGTTGAACTCGTCCAAAATCGCTTAGGCGGTTACAAAGTCAAATAAGAAGAAANCCGCTTCCGTAAATTATTATCAAAATTGATAGAAAACATTTGGGTTGGTAGAAAGGTAAATTTTTACATTTTGGTAGATTTTTGTTTAAGTATTTTGTTTGGAACGTTCGATAATATTTAGAATACCATTCGGTAATGGAGAACTTACCCTTCTCTGCCTCTTAGATTCCCATATTCATTTTTCTTTAATATCTATAATGTTAAGATATCGGCCAATACTAAAACCTGCATCCTGCATGCGGACTTAATGTTAAATGGCTGTTTATTTAGCAGCCATTGGTGGAATAAATGGACACCGATGCTCCAGCTCTGAAAGTATTAATCTCGGAACCCACTGGTGGTAGCAGAGGAGGACTTGGCTTCACTTGGCATTTCCAATTGCCGTTAGTTGGTACAGAAGAGAAACAACTGGCGCGCTTTGTTGAACTCGTCCAAAATCGCTTAGGCGGTTACAAAGTCAAATAAGAAGAAGAAAAAGAAGAAGAAGAAGAAGGGTGGAAGAAATGATTTCGATTCAAGCAATTGCTTACCAAAGACTTCTGAAATGGTTGCGGAAGTGGGAGCTTTTGTGTTGTGTTCGGAAGTTGGAACTTCATGAACATTCGGTGGGGGTATTAAAACTGCCAAAGCGACAGAGTTACTACTTCTAGGCCGCAAGTGTCACCATGCTTATTGATCATCGTGTTTAAATTTTAGAAAAGTTACACTTCAATCAAAGAGGTGAGCTATAAGGAATAAAGCTGCGCTAGTGTATTTTCAAGCCGAATTCTAGCTAAATTAAAATGAAGCGCAGTTATTGCAAGGATNACTTCTGAAATGGTTGCGGAAGTGGGAGCTTTTGTGTTGTGTTCGGAAGTTGGAACTTCATGAACATTCGGTGGGGGTATTAAAACTGCCAAAGCGACAGAGTTACAGAGCTTATTGACCATCGTGTTTAAATTTTAGAAAAGTTACACTTCAATCAAAGAGGTGAGCTATAAGGAATAAAGCTGCGCTAGTGCATTTCCAAGCCGAATTCTAGCTAAATTAAAATTGAGCGCAGTTATTGCAAGGACACGGAGGACTCGCACTAATATATGTATGTACGTATGCAGCATATGCACT
>NW_016178948.1:0-7545 GCF_001687245.7 Rhagoletis zephyria | reverse complement strand
AAGCGGGCGCATTGTGTAGCAGGCGCAGCAAGCAAATGGGCGCACAACACCCGCTTAAGTTTTGAACAGCTAAAAAAAAACCGCACGCTACAAATTTACAAATAATGGAGGTGGCCCTTTGACTGAGTGTGCATTTAATAATCAAAAGTGGCCTAAAGACAAATACACGCAAATACATACATATACACAATAACTGTTTACTGTTTAATTATATGTATTTATGTGCAGGTCTTTGTTTGAAATATTCATTTGCATTTCTTGCTTTTTAAATATTTTTAGCTCAACATTTGCTGCACTTAAACAATTTTGTTTATTTCTTCATAAGTTATATGACGAAATATAAAAGTAAATGGAGCAAAACGCGACCGGCAGCAAAAGCGTGCGCTCGTTAACTACTAAGCAACAACAAAGACAGCCAGCGCTTACGTTTGTACGTAATGCGGCATGTTGCGCACATTTAAATGCGCGATATGCATTCAATGTAACTACATATAAACACTGTTTTTCGAAGAGTTGAAGTAAAATTGAAGCATTGCACAGTGGGGCAGTTTTACTTTTTCAGACGAAAGAAACTAAAAATAAGGAAACCGAAAATTATTTTTCGCGGTTGATTTGGTTAGGTTAAAATGGTGGCGGTAAAACGTTTACTATAGAGCTTTTCAATACTTCGAGAGTTCTTGAAAAGAAGAACAAAAGTTTTGGATATTTTGACACAAAAAAAAAACAACAATTTTGTATGCCGGATTCACGCGGCATACGATATGCCGCAAAAAGGCAAACTAAAAACTGTTCTGAGTAGCTTTGCAATAGCTCTAGATTTCCTGAAAAGGAAAAAAATTCTACCAAATTAAGCCGAAAAAATGTTTTTTCAAAAAAGTCTAACAAGTACAATGTTTGAAAATAATAAAACATAAAACAGGAAAAGGAAAAAAAGTTCTGTAAAATAATCTACGCAAAAAAAACATTTTCTTCAAAAAACTCGAAAAATTTCAATGCTTAAACAAAAGTTATAGAGTTCTTCAAAAGGAAAAAAAATTCTGTGAAATTATGCGGAAAATTTTTTTTTTTTCAAAAAAGCAAAAAAAAATTTCAAGGCTCCAAGTCGAAAAAGTTTAATATTTAAAAAATTTAAATTAAATTGGTTCTGAGTCGCGTTTCAATAGATCCTGTAAAGGGAAAAAGTTGTGCAAAATTATGCCGAAAAAGAATGTTTTTTTTTTCAAAAAAGGTGAAAAATTTCAAAGAAATAAAAATTAAAGTGGTTCCGTGAGGCTTTCCAGTAGTTCTAGAGTTCCTGTGTTTTTTTTTTTTTGTTTAAGTCGAAAAATTTCAATGTTTCAAAGAAATAAAAATTAAAGCGGTTCTGAGCAGCTTTTAAACAGTNAAAATTTTTTTTTCAAAAAAGTCGAAACTTTCAATATTTAATAGAAAGTCAAAGCAGTCCTGAGTAGCTTTCCAAAAGTTCTAAAGTTCATGTAAAGGAAAAAAAGTTCTGCAAAATTATCCAGAAGAAAATATTTAAAAAAAAAAGCCGAAAAATTTTAATATTTGAAAAATTTAAAAATTTTAACTGCTCTGAGTAGCTTTGCAATAGTTCTAGAGTTCTGGAAGAGGGGAAAAAATTGTCTCGTAATTTTGTATAACTTTTCTATCTTTTTCAGTAACTCTAGAACTATTGAAAAGCCACTCAGCTTTTTTGTCTTTTTGCTTTACCTCGTATGCCAACCTCATATACATTTTAAAAGCTTATATTTATGTATCAGATAGTTCTCTAATCGATGTGAACTTGTTTGCTTCCAATATGGTATCCCTGCCTCTCATTACAGCATTTTCCTGTTCGCTTTCATTTCTGCAACTTCTACAGAATTCGTTGTAGGTGATGCCCAGCTTTCTAGCGTGGGTGCCAATACCGACCTGAGTTTTTCTAATAGGTTGTTTGCTCTCTTAGGGTTGCAGACGGGCCACATGAGTTTGGACACAAAGCAGCCTGCCACCGTGGGCCAGCTTTGATCCGATTTCTGAAGATTGTGGAGACAAATTCCTCCGTATATTGTTCCAATTGGGGATGAGATCCGATTCTTGATCAAAGCCAATGCGGAACTCTATCGGGCTAACTCGTCTGCAGCCTCATTTCCAGGAATGTTGCGATGAAGAGTGACCCAAACTAAATCTAGATCGAGCTGATTACTTACTGTGTTTAAAACTGTACTGCACTCTTAGATCAGTTTCGATCTTGTTATTGAAATACGCCAAAGCCATAATGGCCGCCTGGCTATCCGAGAAAATGGCAGCGTTCTAAAAGAGGGCAGCCTTCAGCCGATACGACAAGTGCGAATTTAATTAAGATCTTTATGTGGCTCGTCATATTTTCTCAGTGTTGCGGTGATAGCCTCTTTTTCTATTAAACTAGTAACGCTGAGTGCAACAGAAGAGCAGATCTTTATCGCTCTTCTTATACCAATGCATCCAAATGTGCATTACTATTGAATATACTATCAAAAATTACTCCAATACACTCAATTAGTGCACCTAAGGCCCTGTCTCCGCAGGAAAACACTGATGTCGTGATAAATCAAAATAAAAATCTGTTCCCTATTGGATTACTTACGATTGCGTTTTAGGAAATTATTACGCAAGCCTTTTAAAGATTGAAATGTATTTTAAACACCGAAATTGAGAGAATGTTGTCTGGTGGCACTATGCGGCAAATGCTTATTTCATGACATCAAAGTGCCCACACACAAAAACTTGCAATCATATTTTGTCGTCAAAATGACAGTTGGTAGGCCATCGGTGTTTGCCTGTGGAGTTCTGCGGTAATATGTCGCAAAGAGAGACAATCACAGAGTTAAGTATTTGAAATGTTTTACACCTCTACAACTACTATTTATGTACATATAGTTACCAAGTGTTATACAAAGTATTTATCCCCATATACAGTAAGCTGATATTTTTCGAAAACCATTCGCTTGTATACATACCTGAAAATAAAGAAAAAAATTAAGAGTAGGATTAGTTCAAGGGCATTGTTTTTATCAAATGGTATAGAATTAAAGCATTAGATATATGTATGTATATTAGGGCGGGTCAAATTGTATGGGAGATTTTTTCGACTATACACCTATAGCACATTGATGAAAACTGTCATTGTAAAATTCACTATGAAGGAAATGTTCTACAAATAAGTGATACATACCAATCGATTCATACGTATAAAAGTCATTATCATTTTTCGCATTTAAGAAGGTGTTGGAGAACTCAAGTTTACTTACACAAATGACTTTTATAAGTATGACTTTAAAAATAAAGGTCTGTGACTGATTTATATTGCTGACTTTTATAAATAAAAGTCTTCAATAACTGTTATCTAAGATATATAATTTAAAAATCAAAAATAACTGTTATTTGCAGATTATTTATATAAAAATCAAAAATAATTGTTATTTTGGATTTATAAAAAAAAATACGAAAAAAGCTCTTATTTAAGGAGTAATTAAATAAAAAACACAAAATAATTGTTAAAGAGCGATTTTTTTAATAAAAGTCGTACTGTTAGCGTCCCTGATATGCAGTTTGTAAAATTGTGAAAATAGCTTTCTTAGAATTTTGCTTTAGTGTCGTAAAGAAGTGCTTAAATTTTGTACAAAAATAATCTACCAGAGGCTTTTTGGTGTAAGGAATCCATTTCTGCGCTAATGTTCCTACGCTATACGCGCGTAGTCAACAAAAAAAATATTTACCCGCCCTAATGTAAGTGCATAGTAGTGAGTCATGCTTATAATATTCTTAATTTTTTTTTTTTTTGTACTTAGAAGTTATCAGCTGTGCTATTTATTAAAACTGAATATACAATCTCTCTAAACAACGTATTAGATTTTCACACTAAATCGAACGCGAAATTTTAGTAAAAGCAAAAATACCAAGTGCCAGTAATGAGAAACAATAAAATATCTAAGTAAATTAAAATAAAATTACAAGTAATGAGAAAAAATAAACAATTAACAGCGTAAACAGCACTTCGAAACAAAACAAAAATATGCAGCTAAGAATGTAAAAACGGAAAATGAGTTGATGTATGAAGCAAAGTACATACTCGCATATACATGCATACATATACATATGTGATATGTATAGCTGTTTGTAATTTCAGCCAATAAATATGAATGTGGAAACGCTAAAAGGCTACAACAAAAGGGCGACCTTGGAATTTTTAATAAGAATTTGCGAATACATATACACACACAACCGTGTGAGGAGTATTCATATGTTTTGTTAATATTTTTGCGATGAAAAGCATGCTCCCATTGTTCATTTCACATTTCACACCACCCACCCACTGTTCAAAGATCAGATGTATCGCTTAAAATTTACACACACCTGTAACTGCTTACATTCAACGCTGCAACGTTTGTTTAAACAACTGCTACTTGCCCTTAGTTAAACCGTTCAATTTTGCCACATTTAATTTAATTTTTTTTTAAGGGAACGAATGGGTAAATTCTATATTTGTCGAAGCAGTTAATCACCTGCAAATTGTTAATATATATGTAATCGCACTACAACAAGAAGTTAACTCAAAAAGCACTCAATGCGACTATGAGAAGCATGAAGGTTATTTTACCAACATAAAAGTAATTTTTGTGATCGTAAATATCTATCTGAAGAAAAATCATACGATTAAAGCATTTGCACAGATTTCTAAATTGTGGCAGTCACAGAGAGGTGTTGCCTAGAAATTGTAATCGAGAATGAGTTCAAAATTTACAAAGGCAGAAATCGTGTGATTTTGGTCTTGAAGCACAAAGAAACGTTCAGAAGCCGTGTAAAGTTATTCTCCCAATTACTCTCAAATCCTTCCAGGTTGCTGTACTTTTAATGTTTTTTTATGAAAAACCCTTTTCAAGGTTGCCATTGCCCGCTAAGGGGAGACCGCTGTTAAAAAAAAAAAAAACACCTTTTATAACACAGATGTTGCTAAGACCAGGGATCCAACTCACGTTCGATGGAGCAGTAGTATGCACCTCTCATCACTGCGCCACTTCGGCCATCATCCTGTTATGCATTTGCATTTGCATCCTCCTGAATAATTTCAAAAAATGGACTTGATACCTTTTCACGTTTAGATAACGATATATGTTTCGTATGTACATACATACATATAAATAAAAAAAAATCAACATAGTCATATCTTTTATCAAATAGAAAAATTAAAGCAAACAAACAACAGCTCACTTACTCAGTATTGCATTCAAATACACTTACAAAGAAATTAATGTGCATATGCATTCATACATATGTACATATGTATGTGTAAATGTTGTCCGCTTATCATTTTTTCATTATTTTATCAAATTTTTCAGTTCTCAGCGCCAGCTTACTTAAGTTTTAATACAAAAGGCAAGAGGTATCCGTATGTTTACATTAGCACAGATTTAGCGTCCAACGCATAACTCTTTCAAAATTCGTGCAACCTTTTTTATCTAACAACTTTCGGGTTTAAAGGTAAAACTCATCTTCACTTTAGATTTTAAACAAAAAAAAAAAAAAAAANAAACTTAGCTTTCTTGATAGTATCTTTTTCTTGGCTGTACAGTTATGCAAACATTGGAATTACAAATTTATTTTTATACATATTTACCTTGTATGTACCTTTCAATTATGCATTTTACCTGCTGCATTAATGTTAACAACGTCAAAGAGAAGAACGCCAAATATGTACATACATACATATGTACATAAGTATGTATGAATTTACAACGTCATATCGCTTTTGTTGTTTGTACGCGCCAACATACCAACATACATACATACGTACGTATATAAGATCAGTGAATGAATTTTGAATACAATATATAACTCCGTTTAATAATGTTAACATAGCTCCGCCTCCTTCTAATTTCATCAACAGTTTACCAACTCCAATTATCCATTGAACTGATATTGGCACTCCTCCTTGCGGTCTTTAGTTTGAACATTCAGAATATTTTTGAGGTGTTTGAAAGTTTCAAATGAAAGAGTTTTAGGAAAGCTTTTGTTCGCAAATATTTTTAAGTGGGATTGCCACCCATTCGAAAAGTCATAACTATCTACATATGTACATACATATGTGAGTATATACACATATCAGATCTGCAGCGCTCGTTCGTATTTCAAAAAATGAGATGTCAAATTAAATAGTTTGACCTGTAGATGTCCGATAAGGTTATTTTTTTGAAGTTCTTTTTAGAGGTACAGGATTATTTGAAATTTGGTCTTGACGAAATCAGGCACACGGATCGCATATAGCTCTGTCTAACATTTGAAATATTTTTGCTATGTTTGAAAGGAGGCTTGGCTTCCTTAATTCGTCTAAATACGTTGTTTAGAGCAGTGTCTACTGAGCTCAAAAAGCTCAGTCGGCTCGGTGAGATATGTTATTTTTAACCACTTCATTGTTAATCTCACCTCACCTTGATTGAGTCGAGGGAACGTGAGTTTTGTGTAGTACATTTTTTTCAACAAATGCGCTACTGGTTTCACCATTAGAAATGTGGAGGGTACTTTAGCCCTCTATTACTAGATTTCCATCTTCCTCGAAAACCAGTCTCGATCTTAAACCAATCATTCGACGCCTTATTTTTGGTATAATTTTCAGGCTGAATTCTTGTCTGCCATGTTCTATATTACATCCTATCGATTAAATTTTTGTAATTAACTAAGATTTAGTTCACTCAGTTTTTAGCTATATATAGCTGAGCATATCAAAATAGTTGATAATTAAAAACCGCTATTATCCTTCCATAATATCATTTCAAGAGTGAAGACATGCAGAGCCTAAAAAATTAAAAATTGTATTTCTAGAGAAAATCCATCAATTTTTTAAATAAAAAAATTACATTATTAGTTTTACAGCAATGTGCTCCTATTAAACCAAATTTACTGTATGCACAGTAATTATGTATGTATGTAAATGCAGGCAATCAAATACATACACACATACAACGTACATTCGAAATTATGGCGCCAGCAGATTAAATCGATTATAAGAGCCAAGGGTTTTTTCTATAAGAAAAAAATATTCTGTTTAAAAATCATTATTTAGCGCATTTAATGAACTTTGAGAACATAAAATAAGAAAAAATATTTGTGCCCTTCTTTGATTGACCAAATTTGACAAGCTATGATTAGTGATCAAAAGCACTCTACTCTTCATGGGGAAATAAAAAATTAAATTACAAAATTAATACGAATTATGTGCTTGTCCATTGCTTACTGCAACTGAAAAAATGGTTTCGACGTGGACCATTATGACACAGCTAATCTTTGTTCGCGCCGAAGCCTATAAACTCAGGTGCTAATATTTTTATGTTTAAAGTTTTTGGCGCTGTTAAATGGCAAGAGAAGTGTCAAAACGAAGTTAGTATTCTGGCACATAGTCATATCTTCACATAGTACATATATTTCTGCATCAAAACCAAATTTTGAAAAATATCGAGCCCTAACTTAATGTAAGCGAATTTTTTTTCCAAAATTTTATTTTTGATACAGAAGTATTCCTAAAGCATC
>NW_016178947.1:0-7546 GCF_001687245.7 Rhagoletis zephyria | reverse complement strand
CGCCAAGCTAATCGCCGCCGCCACCAACAGTTGCCAACGTTTTTTTTTTGTGCTTTCGTCTTCATTGCCGACGTGACGTTATTGCGAACTAGAATACAACAAAAAGAAAAAATAAAAAACTGAGTGTTGTTTTTGGCTAAAATCACAGACGTAAAAACACTTAAATAAATGCCACGCGCTGCTCGAGTTTGGCCTTAATGGCGCTCACCTGCATAATTTAAATATTTATGACATATGTACATATTTTAATATTTATTTTTATGATAGAATATCTGAATCTACAAAGTGGACATTTTGTGGTTTAATTAAATATTCATAAAGTTTTGTGTGTTTACGTTTTAGTGCCTTGCGATCGGACTGTTTGCATTTAATGGCTTCCAATTGATTGCCACCGCCTGAATTGCAAAATGCACTTAGTTTATTTATTTTCGAAATATTTATTGCAGTTTCAGACATCTCATTCGAAAATAAATTTCAATATTTCGTGGACAATTCATTATCAAGGTGAGACGCGGTTGCACTTGGCCTTGGCCCAAGGCTGCAATTTTCGTATGTGTATATTCCTTTCACAATTTTAATACCAATTAGTGCAATTTTATTTATTTTAGTAGCAGCAGTGTGTTTTGAATGTCTTCCAAGTTCTTTAAAATATGTTCAAAAATAATTTATGTTTGAAATTTAGTCATGTCATATGCGTTTAAATTTAGGATATTATAGTTATAAAGGGCATTATGACAACTCGATATATTAAAAAGAATTTATACATTTGTACGGTTGAAAGTAAAAACTGGACATAATTTTTTAGTAATATGAAAACGAAAGAAAATGTTGTTCATTTAAACCTTTGGCCATGTTTTTGCGTATTACCTAACAATTATGCCCACTTTTTAAATAGCAAAAAAATATGTATAGTTTTTATACTACCAAAATTTTATGTTCAGTTAAGTTGCCAAAAATTATGTCCAGCTTCTTAATCGCCAAGTGTTTAAGTCGAGTTTTGAAATTACCGATAATTTATATCGAAATACCAAAAAATTACGTATATTTTTTAAATTGCCTCCAGCTTTTAATTCACCAAAAATTTATATGCAATTTTTACCAAAAAAATGTATTTCAATTTTTATCTTACGAAAAAATTATGTCCAGGTTTAAATTGGAAAAAAATTGTCTACTAGTTTAAAATTTACCGAAAATTTATATCAAAATATCAAAAAATTAAGTGCACTTTCTGCATATCCAAAAAAGATTTCTAGGTCTTATATTGTCCAAAAAATATGGTTACTTTTTAAATTGGCAAAAGTTTGTCTCTAGCTTTTAATTCACTAAAAATTTAAAAAAAAAAAAAAAATATTTTCGGTTTTTAACTTACGAAAGAATTATGTCCAGGATTTAAATTGCAAAAAAAAATGTTCTAGTTGTTTAGAAGTTACCGACAATTTATATCAAAAAATGAAGTGCCCTTTCTACATATCCAAAAAATATAGTTTAAGGTCTTATATCGCCCAAAAATTATGTATATGTATTGAAATTCGCAAAAGTTTGTCTCCACAGCTTTTAAATCACCAAAAATTGATATCCAGTTTTTTAATTCACTAAATATTAATATCTAGTTTTTAAACTACCAAAACAATTATGTCCAGTTTTTAAGTTACGCAAAACTTTTGTCAGTTTTTACATTTGTCTAGTTTGGAAACTACCAAAATGTAAAGTGCAGTATATTAATTGCCAAAATGTAAACATGTATGTCCAATTATAAATTTAAACTACCAAACAATTATGTCCAGTTTTTCAGCAGCCAAAAATTATGCCAAGTTTTAAATTAATTAATAACTATGTTCTGTTTTGAAATTGCCAACAGTTTACATACATCAAAATACTAAAAAAAAATATGTCCAGTTTCTATATATCCAAACTAAATTAGCTTTAGGTCTTATACTGTAAAAAAAATTGATGTCCAATTTTTAAATACCAGATATTTGGTCTGCAGCGCTTAAAGCACCAAAAATTTATATCCAATTTTAAAATTACCTAAAAAGTACCGGTAAAATTTATTTGAGCCTCTCTCAGCATGCCTACCTGAAGGGTAGATCCGTGGAATCTGTCCTGCACTCAATTTTCAAGGTCATAGAGAAGTCTTTTAAGGGCAAAAATTTTGTAGTAGGTGCCTTGCTTGATTTCGAGGGGGCTTTCAATAATGTCTTATTCTGGGCGATAATAAGAGCCCTTACGAAGCTCGGAGTCGAGATCTACTTAGTAAGACCGAAGCCACGCAAAGAGGTACAAGCTCCGGTACAAGGCGGTGTTTCACTTGTTCTCTCTGACAGGGTCAAGTTCTTGGGCGTGATCCTGCACGGGAAGTTATCATGGAAACAAAATATTGAGGAACGAGTAAGAAAGGCATCTGTGGCACTCTACTGCTGCAAGATTGTTACGGGAAAGAGATGGGGCCTCTCTCCAAAACGGATGCACTGGCTTGTCGACAAGGAGGGTAAATATATACACTGATAGCCAGGCGGCAATCAGGGCGCTGGGATCGCTAATGGTTTGTTCAAAACTGAACGGGAAATGCCTGACATCTCTCACGGAATACTTCCAGATCAAGCTGATTTGGAAATTGCAAGGCTGATGAACTGGCTAGGCAGGGCACTCTCGAAGCCTCGGACAGAGAGGGCATAGGAGTTCCGTTGGCAACCCACGGTCTGCTCCTGGACAGATGGGCAAAGTGGCAAGGGCCTTCTGGCCGTTTGTGGACCGCGGGCGGTAAAGGGAGCTACTGCAGCTGGCTTAGCGCCATCTCTCGATTCTTACAGGTGTACTGACCGGATATTGTCCTATAGGAACATATACATATATAACAGGTGCAAGGAAGTTTTCATGACACCAAAATCTTTTCAAAGTACTAAAGATTTCAAACTCGCGAACAAATTTACAAAAATTTTTGTCGATGCTGTAATATTTTGCCATTGACCTTTAGAACCTTTTGATGACAAAGGCAGGTGGTAAATCTTTGCTTATAATTTTTATGTGATACTAGAATTCTTTCTTGATTATCATAAAAAAAAAATTATGTGCCGTCTACACGTGCTAACCTCAAATTGTTGGTTGATGGTTACCTGATAAGTAAATAGCACGCAATGGGATAACCTTCGGTGCGAGTCTTTGTGCAAAAACATGAAAATTAACACACATGTGTCTACACGTGCATGAAAAGACGGTAACTATGTTAACCAGACAAAAACAAAATCAAGTAATTAGAACTTCTTGAAAAACGTTGGTATTTATTGTAGGTCACTCACCGCAAAACAAAAATAGTTAGCATTGTCCAGACGTTGTTTACAAAAATATACCTCATACATACTCACTTAGTCTCATATGTACATATACAAATATGTACACATACAAATGTGTGCCCATAGCAATATATATACATAGATATGTATGTATGTACATCAATACATGCCGATCAGTTTTCATTCATATTAATGGCGTTTTGTTTTCTACACAAAATGCTGACCTTTCATTGCGCTCTCCTTAATATTTGTGCGAAGAAGACACTGAAAAGGCAAACTTTTTCGGTAGAAAAGAAACAGCAGCAATGAGGGTTTCATTGTTCCCGACATCAACGTGGAAATTAATCCGTCCTCTCTACCCTCCCTTAAAACTACTTTTTCTTCTTTTGAACAAATCACTCACTCATTTTGGGCTGCTGATGGCGCTTGTAGTACATAACAATCATCATCGAAACTCGAGGCCTGCGTAATATCTGCTGTCGCCAGCGAAGCACTCAACTCCTCGGTACCCGCACTGTCGTCGCACACTTGTGCCGCCGTGGTTAACGATGCAGCAGTGGCAAGGCCAACGTCATTTGCATCATTGTCTGATACTGAGTTGTGGTTGCCATTGTAATGGTAGTCGTGCTGCTGCTGCTGGTGGTGGTGGTGGTGGTGACTGAAGTGCCCTTCAACAACAACATTCTCGTCATCATCATCATCGTCATCATCATCAGTGTCACTACTTCCGCCATCGCTCAATTGTAGTGGCATATTATTAAAGCTGGAGGCAAGTTGTTGTGTGCGTGTGTGCGTTTGTGTTGTTGCTGCAGTCGCTGTTGCGGTTGCTGTTTTTGTAGTGGANGCTTTTTGATCGCAAATTTCCATTTGATTGCCACCTTCGGCAATGCTGTTGCTTATTGATGTTGTTGTTGCTGCTACCGCTACTGTCGCCAAGCGTGCCTCTGTGCTACAGTCAGGACTTTGTGTGTAGCGAATTGCCGCTGTTGTATCCGGTGACTTTGCGTAAATGTTGGCTGCTAACAAATCTTTGTACAATTCGTACTCCCTGGCGTATGAGCAACGTCGCGCCTCATTTGTCGTATTCATTTTGAGTCACTTACTTGCTCATTAATTCACCCGCGACCGCGGATACTTGTAAATTGATTGCTTTGTTTGGTTTTTGTGTTTGTTTTTGGTTTGCTACGATTTGCCCGATTATTTGAACTACAATTTCATTACGGACACAGAGACAAGTTCAGTGGTTTTGTTTATTTAATTAAGGCCTTAATTGTTTGCTGCGACTTAACTGCTTAGGGTGCATAGTTGTATTTTTTTTTGTGTGCCCCTCAAAGTTTAATAAAATTTAGTAAAAGTACATAATGTAAGTTTGTTTTCTTCACAAAAAGGGGTTTTTGTGAGTAATTTAGTTTCTTATATACTTAGTAATTTATAAATTATTTTTCACCCATAAAAAAATAAATAAATTAATGATTTTTTTTTTAATAAAATTGCTATTATCTCGCAAAGTATTAGTCCTATGTAATTTGCTATCCTTTTTCGTAAAAAAATAAGTTAGCGACCGAAGAAAGCTAAGAAAACAAAATTTTTGACCACATTGAAATTTTTTGGACTTCGGTGAGCCTAAGATAATGCCCATATTTTTGTTTTAAGCAATACAAATTCTAGAAAAAAATCGACTTTCGTTCCACGCTAATGCATATGAATACAAATGTTTGTACATAGATACCCAGATTGATAGAAAGCTGAACACTGGACGTATGCAAGATTTTGGCAATCAACAAACTGTAGATAAAAGCTAGATATCTTAAAAACCATACATAATTTTTAGGTAATTTAAACTTGGACCCAAAAGTTTAGGCATTTTGAAGCTGTAAATTAACTTTGGGTCATTTAAATAATGGAAAAAATTTTTTGATCAAAAAACTTTGTGGTTAAAGCTGGAAAGGCATTTTTGGCGATTTGAAAACTGGACATAAGTTTTAGTCAATTTTAAAACTGGACTTATATGTTTGGATATTTAAATACCTACTGGACGTATGTACATAAATTTTCGATTATTCTTAAACTAGCTTTAATTGCCGTTTTTTTTTTTAAACTGGACATTAATTTTTGGTCACTTAACATAAATTTATGGTAATTTTAGAACTGGACATAAATTGTTCGGACTCGATTTCGCTAATTCTTGTATAAAGTTCCTTTAAGTTTATCAAAAAGTTTCTAGTAAAAGTACTGGTTTGCAAAGATTGGGCAAACGGGCTCACTGACCTTGATCCTAGATGCACAGGCGGACAGCTTGACTACGGCATTTCAGGCTGAAGTATCGCCATTACGGCGCCAAATTAAACCCTTAAATGGGCTAAGATGTCCTCTCCAACAGAGTTATCAAATCTAATGGCGTTTTCGAATCTGCAAAAAATGTTGCCTTCTCATCGCCCTCTTCTTAGTGTTTGTGCCTAGAGGGCACAGAGTAAAAGGTTGCATTTTTCGGTAGAAACTAAATCGACATAAGTTTGTCAAAGGCGGCTTTGATACACTTTAACCTTTGACAGCGAGAAATACGATAAACGGGCACCAGGACTTTGTGCAGTTGAAGGTAATGAGTTGGCATGAGAAGAATACGCAGCTATCTTTGTTGGATAGGAGCCATTTTGATGCAATAATTACTGAGTGGGTATAGACAGCCCCGACTTTTTGGAGGAGGATTTTTCTATTAAACAAAAAGAATAGGAAGTTGCTCTCCGGGTATCAAACTGATCACCGCCAATTTCCTTGCTATATGCACCAGATTGATGTGACCGCAAAGTAAGTATGCCGTATGTCTTAAAAACGATGAGATTTCAAAACAAATTTTTTGCATTTGAAGTCAAACATTCTATAAAAAGGTATACGCCTACCAAGGTCCTTATAGGATTTATCAGAGAATACAAAGACCCGCTTTTAGGATATAAAAGATATTTCAGGTCCTAGTGTCACGTATTTTGCTACACAAAATCATTTAATTAACTAACTGAGGCCCTATGCAGCTTATAAACATACATACATATGTACATACATAGTATACATATCTGAATTGGATGCTTCTACTTGCAAAAAATGTTAATTACAACCATGACGCATTGTTTGAATTTTCATAGCAAATGATATGCAACACTTGCAAATTTTTTGTACGTGCGCGCGGGGCGGTCGCGGTCAATGCTGTGCATCAACTTTAATATTTATAGTAATTTCACTAGAACTCACTAGAAACACTTGTTTTGTTAGCAACGTAACGAGTCGCAGTCGACAGATAGAGGTCTAGAATTAATGAAGTCATATGCAAATTACATTTTAGCCCAATGTACGCGAAACAGCTATAAGTATTGCTATGTACACACCAATCGAATATGTCAATAATTTTACATTAAGGTGCATCAAAAAGAAAAACAATCTATGAATGTATATTGATTACGTATATACAATTTTTGCAAGTTTGTATGCATACTTTTTAAGCTCAAAGTCTGCTATCGTCTGAAGTGATTTTTTAGAAAAAAAAAAAATCTATATATAGAAAACTTTTTTTGGAGGTATTTTCAAATCGGACCAGCTCCCGCAAATCTTAATATTTTTCCGAACAACTTTGGCAGGAGTGGTAAAATATAATAACTTTTATAATTTTCATGGAAAAAACACATTTTTTTGGGAGGGGGGGGGACACCCTAATGTGTCACATACATATTTGTATGCATACATACGATTACATGTGAACGAATGTTTTGGCGTTAATACAAGGAGATATAGTACACACATATGCACAAATGTCTATATATTTGTTTGCATAGTAATTTTGCTGCACTCATGCTGTGTCAAAGCTGTCAGTTAATTAGATATGTGTCAACGTAAACAAAAACATATTCCTACAAAAACACACTCCTATTCCCATTTATTTTGCTACGTTTATTTGTTGGTTGAAAAATATTAGTGGTATTCACCTAAACCGATAACTTTATCAAGCAGATAATCTTACTTTGAAGAGTTTTGGCTATATTGCCATGGTTTATTTTATGTTTAATATTTTTTTATAAAAGCATGGCTAGTTATACAACAATCACCATATAAATCCCCCTTTCAAACTTTATGCAAAAAATATAAAAATTCTACAAATTTGCACTAAATTTGTATACTTTTTATTCGGAGTGACCCTCGAAACAGCCTCTCTCACACTCGTCTCGGATTACTTCCGAATAAAAAAGGCTGTTTTGAATTCCAAGGCCGTC
>NW_016178946.1:0-7546 GCF_001687245.7 Rhagoletis zephyria | reverse complement strand
CCAAAATCGCTTAGGCGGTTACAGCGCCAAAAAAGAAGAAGAAGATGGGGAGTGATGCAGTCTAATGTACATATTTACTGATGCGGCGACATGCTTTCTCAAATGCTTATTATTATGGCTAACAAAGCTACTACCCATAGCTAAGTACACACAAATTGCAATTAAGGGTAAAATTTGGATGTGACAAAAAGTAAATGCATATAGCGAAAGAATGAATAATATTTAATTGGAAATTAGAGGCGCATATTCCGTTTGTTTGCCGCAAAATGGATATTCTTGTAAATAGCTATGCAAATTTAATTCTTTTTTTGCTGATTCGTTTTTTTTTTTTTCTTTCATTTGTGCACATCAAAGTCATTGAAATGGTTTCGATGTCATTAGGATAAATAATTTCGCTAATATAAAAAAAAAGTTTACCTTTTATTGTTAGCTGAAGCCATTAGCTGTGAATGCAAATGTTTACAGGATTTTTTTTAGGTTAGTTATTTAATGGAGTATTTTTACGAATGCTTTTGTTGAACAACAACTTTTCTCTAAATTGGTGATCTTTGTGAGCACACATAATTTTCATTTAAAGACCCAAGTTCCATTCCTGACGACGTTATAGAAAATATATTTTCCAATAGGGACGCTTCTCGGCAGACCATAGTTCTGTTTTCGTATTTTCCAGCAATAAACTATCCAGAGTAAGCCCACATTTGCTCCCAATGTTAGAAGCGTGCAAGAAAGTACAAAGTCGCAAAATTAGCAAGGAGTTGGAGGTCTTATGAACAGCTGATTAATTTGTTATTTTCCGAAGCGAGATCTTAAGAAAAATAGTAGGGCAATTCAGCTTAATGCGTAAATGCTGCGTAACTATGTACACATCGTAAACTTAGTTAACTATTTATGGAAAATCAGTTTATTTGCGATGCTGACGCGTTTACGAGGCATTTACGCGTTTCCATGAATACCCATCGTATTTCTTATTTTATTATTAAACAGCGGATTTGTATGCGAAAATAAGTCTATGGTTATGTGGCATAAGCAAAACGAATAAAATCGTAATACAATTTTCTTTTAATTATATGGTGCGCATAAGTATTTAAGTTTATTTTTTGCCAAAAAATCCGAATAATTTTTATTTTTTTTTTTAATTTGCTTAAAAACCGCGGAGTTTTTTTAATATGACCCAATAAATGTAATTTTAGCCATATTCTACCGAATACTCCATTAATATCTAAATATATGTATGTAAGTAGGTATTTTACTCACCCGAGATTCTTCTGTTTGATATGCTATTTTCCATTCTGCACTTCGAATAAATGTTTCGGCACTGAAATTTAAAAAAAGTCTGAAGGAGTTAAAAGGTTAAAAGACTGTCACAGTAAAAAAAAAAATGTTAATGAGTTTGCTATGTAAATAGAAATTACAATACGAAATTAATTTACGTTGTGTAAAGGTGCGGTTAAACGTGGCAATGCAAGCGCTTTTTTTACGCATTTTACTGTCATAATGCGAAATTGAAAGCCCACTTTCCCGTGTAAACGGCCAGAAAGTCCTTCTTGCAAATTTCCAGAAATCACTTTCGGAAATAAAAGTTGCATGGTGTAAGTGCAACTGAAATGACGCAAATCATTCATTTTTGCTGCAACTGCTGTCAAACCAATCGAGTGTTGCCGTGTGACGCGGTTTTTGGCGAACTAGTATAAAATTATAAAAATGTTGAATAATATAAGAAAAATACATGTAATTAATTCATTAATTCATGTCTGGTAACATAGTTGAAAGTGGACTTGTGTGCATTCACCGTGTAAACAGACAAAATGAAAACTGCTTTCGAAAGCCACTTTACATGCAAGGTGTAACTGCTCCTGCAATCTCTTTTAGAAATTCTTCAGTTTGACAGACTTTTGCAAAGAACTTGCATTTGCCACGTCTAACATCTACTTAAGGCACTCCGCACATTAAACACTTAATCATAGTAGTGTAACACCGTTTAGGCATACTACTATACTTAAGGAAGTTTTTGTTCCGAACCCAATAGAGCTCCGTACATTGCAATTCATCTTTTCGTCTAATCATAAAAGCCGCTTAAATCCAAACGTCGAGCATTGTAGGGCGTTTGCGATTTGGAAATCATTATTTGTTTACATATTTGGGTTGTGAAATAAATTTTACTTAAATTCATTTTAAATTTTAGTGAAAGATATCTGAAGGTGAATGATTTCATGCTAAAGTTCGCACAAATTGAATAGAACGATCCGCGTTTATGCCATATTTCTTTGCGGGAATATTCGATTAAATATGTGATCAAGAAAAAACGGTCGGAAAAGGTGTGAAATTTGGACTGTGTTAATAAACTGGTGACTAATGCAAGACGCGCAAGTGTGTAGTACTTGGCCGAGTCGTCATGTATTCGTTTCGGCATGACGAAACAATTACTATAATATGATTAGGCGTGTAATGTGCGGAGTGCCTTAGGGCACCTGAACGCTGAAAGCCAAGTCGAGAGGAACTGGATGCGTAGAAATTTATACAATATCGTGCGAAGCCGAGAATAAAGCTGCGCGATGCGAGAAAACCACTTTTGAACTGTTTTCCAACGCTAACTTGCGCTGAATTTGCATTTTATTATTCAGCCGTTTATCTTAACAGGCGATTGCCAGTGATTTCAATCAAAGTTTTGGATATGGATATTTTAGTAAGTGAAGTTTTATCTCGCCCTGCTCTTTGGAATCAAACACAGAAAAGCCATCATAATCGAATAATAAAATTGCTACAATTTTTAGTTAATCTTGATTCAATCCTTTCTAGAATATAATCAACAGTTTCAATTTTCATTCGTGTATATTCTTAAAATCTTTGCGGATTATTTCTTAACTCTTCATATAGATTGTGAAATTCACCAAATTCACTTCGTTTTTCGTTTACTGGATGCATTTCTAACACTTTCTTCTTAAAAAAAATATTTACTATAGACCTATTTTTCATTTGGCGAATCCATTTTTATAATTGACGCTTGTATTAGCACAAATGCTTAATATAACAAAATTAAGGTAAGCGCAAAATCTAGCGCCGATTCTGGAATACACCCTGTGGTCCAAATATTGATCAGCGTCGATCGGAATTAGCTTTACGCTCGGCTCGGGTTTGCCATTGCCAAGGAGCGACCGCTAATAGAAACACACTTTTTGTTTGCATGTGGGTCGGACTATGGATCGAAGTTCTATGGAGTGGTAGTGCGCACCTCTAACCACCCGACCATAAGGGTATTTGAAACGATTTAGACGGCCTTGAGGAAATTTTGTAAAATTTGAAGAAAATTAATAAAAGTAATCACGTTAGATAGAGAATATTCCGAAGAACATTTCCCAGTCCCTCTCACCTTTCTAACTTGCACAGCGAACGTTCACCGTTGGCCGGGATTACAGTATTCTAACGCCGAGTATAAATAAATGTTCATTCTCTACAGGGAGATTGTTGCGGGTTTAAGTAAATATTTTTGTGAGCAGTGACTTCTTTAAAAATATTGTTATGAATTTGGATAAAACAGGTGAAATATTTCACTGCGTTTATTGCCTTTTGAAAACATCTTTTTAGATTAACGACCAACCGTCCACCCCTCTAAAATGGAGGGAAATGTTTTTTATTGAATAACACAAAAATATTACCTACCAAATCGGGGATGCTCTGTCTTTTGATAGTGTTACCGACTTCCGGTTTCGACCGCTCACTGGTTACAAATCAAGACAGTGAAAAAATTGATAATGTATTTTTAAATCCCACGTTAAAGTATTGTGATAAATACTTTGTTTCAGTATCTTCTGGCCGAGAACGATCAAGACAATTAAGAACCATGGCACTCACACCATCTTCGCGCAAAAACTACATAAACCCAAAAACTTAAAGTCATTACTTATTAGAAAACAATTTCATTCGCACAAAGTCAATCAAGAAGTTGTAACAAATAAGTAACAAAGCTTTTTAATTTTTTTTTCGCTCGACCAAGCTGTTTTTTATCATATGATAAAATTTGATAGATAATATTAATCATTATTATTATGCATCATGAAGAAATAATTTGCCCTTAATTTTTGAATTTTATTACCATAAATTTTTTAAAAATCAACAATCCAACAGCGCCATAAATAAATTGACCCACAATAATTTATGCGAAGCCTGCGTAATTCATCATTTAAAAGTAAATTATATCCAGCAAATATTTACCAACCTTACGCTGCCAAGAATACGCTTCTAAAATAAAATAAAGAAAAATCGCCGCTGAAGCATTGAATATAATTTGTGTTTTCTTAATACCCATTTAATCCTGCATAATTTATAGCACAGGCCACTCACTCCTCACTTAATTCTGGCTGGTCGCTGAGAAAAGGACCATACAAATTTGTCCTTTTTGCATTTTTTCCACGCAGACCATAAAAGTGACAAATCAACAGGTCGCAAGGCAGCAGAAGGTACGAGGTGTGAGGCAAGCGCTGGCGTGTGCGAAAGAAAATGCGTATTGATTTTAGAGTGGGACAAGCCAGGGTGGAAGTGAAGAGATTTTCTTATAAAAAAAAAAAATTTGGCTTATAGAGTAGAAGGCATTCGTATTCAGAAAGTGCTTACATAAGAATTTCTTTTTTAAAGATTTTCTTTGCTGGATTTTTTCATACATTTTTTTTTGTCTTTTCTTCTTTTTTCTCCATTGCGCTAATACGCACGGAAGTAATTTTTATTTTGCCAGACAATTTGCTTATTTTGTTATTTCCGCTCGATGTCAGCAGTGCAATGCGCTGTTAAATATTTCCGGGATTTACATGCAACTTTCACTGTTTGCTCGCTCTCGCCTCCCGGACTCTTCAGCTGACTTGTAGCTAGCATTTATCTGCTTGGCAGCCGCACTTGTTGAGCTCCTTGGGGACACTTTGGGTTCCTCGTCTCGTTTTTTCCTATATTCAACAACGTTGTTGCTTTATTTTTTTAAGATTTCTTCTTTTTTTGTGGAGATGGCTTTATGGCAGAAAGTCATTGACCAAAGCGACAGCAACTGCCTCAACAATTTTTTTTCTAGTTTGTGATTTTTTCACATTCGCCATGCCTACGCTGGCAAAAAGATATGCTTGCGCAAAGGAAATTGCATGGAAATGTTGTCGACGAAATTAAAAATGCAAAAATATGTGAAAATTTGCAAACATCAAAAAAAAATTAAAAAAAATTGCTTAATGTTCTGTGCGAATAATATGCGACAGCTGTGATGCAACGACAGCAACGCCGAGCCGCGCAGCGTCTATGCCATATTGTTCACTCAAGCGCATTTTTATAAATTTTTTACTTTCATTCAATAATAAATGACAATTAAGTGCAGAAGACAAATATGCGAGTATATTGGTCACATAAAAAAAAGAACAGAAAATTTGGATGCTTCCAATTGTACGCACCAACAGCGACCACCGGAAATGCGAGTGCCACCTGCGAACCTACTCCATTTCACTCAGCTGGCGCCCCGACTACAAACAAATATTTACATAAATAAATACTATCTCGCTCTATCTTCCCGCCATGTTTGCCTACTCATAAATTGCAAATGCCCAAATTTCCCGCTTAATGGTCCCAAAGGTCATGAAAGTCGCGATTCCCAGACAGTGTGGCCTTTTCGTTAAACCGAACGGCCGGTCGACCGCGCTTGATTGGTGTCCCCCGTCAGTTGTGTGTACATAAACATCCATTTATTCACATGCATGTATGTATGTTTGTGTGTATTCCCATTGCATTGGGCATATTTTATGACCTTCGTCGGTCAGAGCGGAAATCAATGCATAGCCATTGCCACATTTGCCTATGGTTATCGTAGCAGCCGCTTTTGGGTGGCCAAGCGTTTTCATGCTGAATGTCCTACGATTGTGAATTGCCTATCATTCGTCGTGTTTGTTTACTTGTTTTTGTAGATTATTCGCCTCGATTGTTTTTTTTACGTTCATGTATATGCAGTTTTATGAGGATCTTAATTTTTTTATTGCCCCAGAGCCGCTATTGCGGATGCACACTGTGTGTGTGTATGAAAATGCAAAACTTTTTACTTTCACCAATCTACATACATACATACATACGAGTATGTTATCGTGGTCTCTGATGTTGTTTATGTGCTTATAGAACAATTATTTTCCGTTAAATGGTTTAAACGACAGATAAATTTTGGTTCCCTGAGTACAAAAGCATTGAAATCGTTGTTGCTGGAGTGTTGCAGTGCACTGCTTGAATATTTAGTTCTGGGAAATGAGATTTTCGTGCCACTAACGTTACAAAAATCTTGCTACACAATTAGGAGTATGTCCAAGTTTCAGAGATTTTGGAAGCATATGCTTTGATGCCAGATTTGAAGACAAGAAATATGTTCTCTCTCTAAGAGGGTATAGTACGTTCAGGAGCAAAGCAAGAAAGCTCGAACCTATCATCCGAAGGAAGCAGAGAAATAACGAAACACTGTACGCTACTAGAAGAGGCTACGAAAATTCTTCAAGAAGTTTCGACAAATGTTTTAAAAGCTTGGCAAGAACCTGCTAGTATAATAAAGGTAATTAATAATGCAGTTTTCGTAGAATAAATAAGACTAAGAACGGTACGAGTGCCTCTATAACTGAAGTGTTAAATGTTTACTTAAAGGCTAAGACCACTCCAGAGACCGTAATTAGGGATTTTCTCGTATAATTCGGAAATCGAAAAGGGAATTGTATAAGAATATCCCTAAAACATGGTAAATTAAAAATGGCCTTAATTTTAGTTCAGCTTATTTTAGTCTTTAAAATCAGTCTACATAAAACCAATACTTTTTTTGGTGGTATTAAGCTATGATATAAACAGCACTCAGAAACCCGCATAGGAGACAAGAAAGCACGAAATCGTGTATAAGAGAGGTCCATGGCTCCACATGCATCTGTAAAATATAAAGAAACCGCCTCATAAATCGAGGAAATCTCAGGCCTTTCAGCTAGCCAAAGAACGATTTGTAGGGGCAGACTTCACCATATACTTAATGTAAAATTTTTATACAGATGTCTCCAAACTAGAAGGGAGAGCCGGAAAATGAGTTTTCCCATCTGCTCCAAGGTTGGATACATCACTTTGACTCGAACACGGCGTTGGTTATCAAGCAGAAAGTGTTGGAAATTCACGAGGCAGCTCAAAGTGTTAGACTAACTCATAGGCATAGGCGAAGTTGCTTACTAAATGCCGTATAACTTTGAACACGATGGGCTAGCATTACGAAATTCATCTCATGTAGGCGCATAGACACCGAATTATTCAGGGAAATTGCAAAGGTATCAAAGTGCCAAAGAAAGTTACGACATGCGCTTACCGGAAAGGCCACTTGGGTACACAAATGGCAGACTCTTAACAGATTATTCAAAAATTGAAGACTTCGCTGATCTAGGAATTTGCAGGGGATAAGTTTAGAATAAAATTGAGAGACGTGTAAATATTTTTTGGATAATAATAAAGCTGCACAGCAATGCATGAAAAAAAACACTAAACGAAAACAAAACACTAATGGCGTTTTCTTTTCTAC
>NW_016178945.1:0-7547 GCF_001687245.7 Rhagoletis zephyria | reverse complement strand
TTCGTACTCAACACACAAGTACGTATGTATGTATGTACTACGTTTGGGGAGAGGTTGCACATCAGCGACGCACTCAATTGAGCTGATAGCCTTTAGCAGCAATTCCATATATGTACATATTCAGACAAATATATTCAATTAATGTTTCTAATGCATATATGTACATATATAACGCCAAAAAGGCGATATGTATGTATATTAGGGTGGTCCAAAACAAGTAAAATCGGAATTTTCATGCTCTCACCCCCTAAGATTGTTCTATATCGATAAAAATATACCCCTATTTTTTTAATTTGAAATCAAAACATATTTAGAAAGTTTTCCATGTATTTTATATGGGGGGGGGTAAACTTTTCGTAGAAATGGTATCGAATTCTTGAAAATCAATATTTTTCGTTCGCAAAAACTCTGGTTCTGTTCAGAAGACTTCCAATAACAATACCCAACTGTTTATTTAACCAATTTTTAATATTAAAGATTTTTTATTTATGGGGGGACCATTGCATTTTCTGGCATCTTCTGGTGGTTTTGGCGAACCTATAAAACATGGTTACTATGAAGAGAAACAGAGTTTTCCGATCGAATTAAATTGCTTTTCAAGAATATAAAGTACATGGGCAACTTTGAGCGCTTTGAGCGACCTCTAGATATTTTTNGGACTACCCTAATGTACATACATACAAATGTATGTAGATATACAGAACGCCGAAAAAGGGCGATATGTATTAAAGGACGCAGCCAAAATACATAATTGAGTGGTACTTCAACGCCGCCATACTCTCCGCTGACTAACTGTTTTTTTTTCTGTAAAAAAAAATTAAATAGACCGCAAGCCAAACATTTTTTCCTAAAATATAGTACGAATTGTGCACATTCCAGCTTTTTATTGAAGGTGTTGATGCATGAAATGGACGCAGAGTAAAAATAATTTTTATGGCTTTCCAAATATGTTACACAGATGTGCGAAAATACAAAACAATCATAAAAGCTGAATGCTGATAAATTTATTGAAATGAAAAACTAAATGCGTACAAGGGCATTACAAATTACTATGGCGGTGTATTGGAATTTTTTAAAAATAGAGTTGCATAATTGAATGCGGCTAGTGAGGCGGCAAGAAAGAACAATTTATTACAATCAACTGTTTTTTCCTGAGGGATTGGTGATTTCTTTAATTTTGTAGTTTCTATTCATGAAAATTAAGTGGAGCAGTAAAAGTATAAAAATTTTCTATTTTTTTCGTTTTTTTTTAAAGAAATGAAACGCAACTACCACGCTGGTAAAAATATAAGCTAACATATTTTAGGTGGCAACCTTACTCGTAAATATTTTTGGAAAAAAGTGTGATCAAACACCGACGACCATTATAAATTTGGAAATACCTTCATAAAATATCTTGTTGACCTTTGAGTTGATTGGCAACTCTTTTAAAAATACTACTACCTGCTTTAAAATTTTTGTAGAAAAATCCTTTTGAAACCAATTTTTTTAAAAACTTCTGGCAGGTACTGCAGATGAGTTCTTGCTCTCAGATTTTTTTGCAAATATTTGTANATCATATTTCAAACCTTATATAAAATTAGGGAAAATTCAACAAATTTTCATCAAAATTTAAATTTTTTAATCCGATTTTTTAGTCTCGCCTGGGCAAAGTGAATGCGGCTAATTCGAGCGGCGACCGTTCCTACATTCAATGTTTCCTTGCGTATCCATCTAACCGAAAATTATTGCACAAATCTCTTCTCTTTCTACTTTTAGAGCCGGATCAAGTTGACATATGAACCGCACCGAGAATAAGCCCATTGGGGGATCTTCGTAAATCCCAGCCGCGAATAGAGTGCTTCAAGCATAGGGCAAGTTCTGTGGTCACTAAGACTTAACCAGGTAAAGAGGATCTTTACCCGGACTCGCCAGTTACAGGACCACCGTGATCTCATACGGCCATAACAAGGCCTAATGGAGCCATCGTATTCACCAATATTAGTAGCAAGGTACTTCCTGATACGGAGCTCCTTTCAGAAAGCTGTGGAATAGCACTATTTTCTGGATTAGTTGCACTTCAGTAATATGTTCAGCAACATCAAAAGGTTTACTATGTGCTAAGAGCAGGCTCAAGCTCCACAAAACCGACATAAAAACTTTAGTCAAACTAGCGACATTCGTGGAAACTGCAAATCCAGCCAGCTTCCACGAGATGGACGTTTGTTTTTATGATTGACCACTCAAAATTAATTACAGAATTTCTATTAAATTGTGCAAATTTGTCTCTCCGTTAAAGTTGCAAATTCTTTTGAAGTGAAATTTAACTTCATGTTTACACTAAGTTTTATTCTTGTTAATATATTTCCTTGCGTCAAATTGTCATTTTAATAGCATCTGCGCAGAGCACCCTACTTTTATTGCTCGTTCAATAAATTCTAACATCCAGTTCACACCATAAATTATTTTACTGGCCACGGCCAACTCGTTTTCACTACAAAACATATTAAATGCTGCAATGCAGCAATAATGTCTATGTTCATATTTCAAGTTTTCAAACTACGTACAGTATTTATCTTTCCCTGAATGGGTAGCTTAATTTTACTTCATTTAGATAACAAATCAAACAATTAGCGGCACCAGTGAGCCAATCAGTCTGTGGAGTTAGATTGCACAGGGGTTTGCCTACATACATAGATGTGGAGTTTATGCTTTTGTTTTCGTTTTTCTTTTTTCTTTTTTCTCATTCCACTTGCACTCCACGCTTCAATCATGCATTTATCAAACATTACGTCAACACATTTAGATTTGATTGAGTAATTGCCACGGGTGATTTAAACAAGAAAGCGCAAACAAATGTTGAAATATGTACATACATGTGTGTATGTGAATGAAAGAGGGGTAAAAGAAATACAGTAAATGCTGCAAGTGATTAAGCTGTGCGTTAAAGAAACCAATGTGCAACCTCATCATTGAGTATATTGATAATGTATAATGGAAAAAATGGAGCGAATGAAGAATCTGTATGAAAGTTGCATGAGTGTGTAATCGAGGTGTTTATGACAGCTAACGACAGTTGCATCATAGAAATGCTGCACATAATTGCTTTAAAATGTTGACGGAAATGTTTTATTCAACATTTTAATTGAAAAGGGGCAATTCTATATTTAGTACACCTTGATTGAGAGAAAAAAGAATTAATGCCCGCGCAGAGACCGTCTTAGTTTTTTCTCCGTGTATTATTTGTAATTACAATTTTAAAACCGATCGAGAAAGTACATACAATTCTAAGAAAATTTCGATAAATATAGCGATGGTCCAAAGAACGAGCTAAAGTATAAACGCGATAACAAATATCTATTAAAGGGCGATAGCAAATCGATGAAGTTCGTTTAAAGACCGATAAAAAGACGATAGATAAAAAGTCGAAAAAATCGATAAAAAATAGCTAAAAGTACGATAAAAAAGTCAAAAACAAATCGATTAAAATCCCAAAATAAATCGACAAAAATGAACGAAAACGAATAAGAAAATAAGTAAATCGATACAAAATCGATTAAGTAAATAACTAGAGTTAAAGGTAAAAAGGCGATAATGTTATTCATTAAAGCAAGGTTGATAACAAATCGATGAAAATCATTACACAAAATGCATAAAAATCCGATAAAATATAGACAACAAATCGATAAAAAAATATAGATAAAAATAGATCAAAGTTCGATAAAGAAGTACTGAAACAAATAGACTAAAATTCCTTAACAAACCGACAAAAAGCCAATCAAAATAGATGAAAATTCCATAAGAAGGCAGTAGTAAATTGATAAAAAGTCAGTAAGAAATCGATGAAATTCGTTAAAAAATCGTTAAAAATCCGATTGAAAATATGAAGATAAGAAATCTATAACAAATCGAAAAAAAAACATAAAAATAGATAAAAGTTCGATAAATAATCGACTAAAATTCCTTGCCAAACCGACGAAACTTCAATCAAAAGGGATAAAATTTTGATCAAAAGGCAGTAGTAAGTAAATCGATAAAAAGTTGGTAGCAAATCGATAATAAATCAATAAAATGTCGACAACAAACAGATAAGGCAGTAATGAATCCGTAATAAATCAATGAAAATTTGATAACAGATCAAAGAATTAATAACAAATCGATAAACTGAAAAAAAAAACAATCGGTTGAAGAAGCCGCAAAATAAATCTATAAAAGGTCAATAGCGATTGATAAAAATGCCATAACAAATGGATAAAAATTGATTGAAAGTCGATAATTGCCCGATAAAGAGTCAATAACAAACTCATAGAAAACTGGTCACTAATCTATAATAAATATATACGAAGTCGAAGCAAACATATACAAGATCAGTAACAAATCGATAAAAAGTCGTGAAAATGATTCAAAAGTCAATAACTAACAGATGAAAAACTGTTAACAAATCTAAAACGGTATTGAAAGCCAATTAAACGCCGATTGAAATAATTGCAATTTTTTCATGAAAATATATTTCATTTTGTTTTTTTTTCTACATTACAGCCTCTGCCAAGGTTTGAAAATATTTCTTTATAGGAAGACATCTAGAGAAATAAAAATATAATGTTTCCCGCAGAACAGAAGGAAATCGCCCCATAAGCTTTCATTACATTTTGCCACATTCATAAATTTTATTAAAAAACAACACACGCATATGCACACATGTACCCACACCGCATAAAGAAACATTTCGCGCTACATTTGATATTCAATTACAATTTATTATCATTGCCAACAACATACGAATACACAAACACAACAACAAAAACAACAGCATACAATTTCATACTTAATGAAATACCATAATTTCTGCTAATAATTGCCGCAGTCTAGCAAAAAAAAAAACAACATATGCAACAACAAAACGTTGAGCGGTAATAGCAAATTGTCAGCAATTCGAGAAGACCACAGAAAATTTGCCGTTGAACAGCAAAAACAAGAGCAATTAAATCTACATGTTGTTGCTCTACTAGGGACGCATTTAATGTGTGTGGGGCATAGAAACAGATGTGCCCGGACAAGCAACATTAAAGATGTATGAATGTACAGTTGTCCACACAAATATCACTTAATGCCCACTGCAAATACCCCTTACATTGTGGTTGGTGGTTTTTTTTTCTCCAACTTTTTGTATTTGTTATTTACTAAGCTGTTGCCCCTTGTAGAATATGCAAAAAAAAACAAATAAATACGCGCATTAAATATCTACACACAAGCAAATGCAGTTTTGATCCCACGCGTCGTATGAGTAATCTTATTCCATATAGAAATTTGTGTACCCGTCGAATTAAATGAAATCATCGACTTCCTTTTTGTGTTTGTAGAAGCTTTATACATATTAAGCCAAAATAATACCAAATAGTTGTATGGTGGGCTCTAACACGGAAAGGGTTTAGCGGTGTAAATATGTGTTTTTTTTTTGACAAAGCGATCTCACGCAAGGCGATCAATGTAAAAAAAAGTAATCAGATATACATACATACTTATGTAGGTAAATAGATTTAAGCGAAATTGTAAAACCTTGAACGTTTTCGACCATTTAACTTTTTATAGCAAAGCCTACAAACCAAAATTCGATGGAAATATTTATTCATTCATTCATCGATATTTTTATTCATTCATCGATATTTTTATTCATTTATCGATATTTTTCATTAATTCATCTATATTTTATTTATTATCGATACTTTAATTTTTTAATTTTTTTATTATAATTTTCGATCGAAATTTTTATTTATTCATCGAAACTAGTATTTATTTATTGGAATTGCTGATTTTATTATTGATTTATATATACTTTATTGCGTTGTCGATAATTCATTCATTCATAGAAATTCTTTTACTCATTCTTCGATATTTTTCTTTAATTCGTCAATATTTGTATTCATTTATCAATATTTCCCACTGATTTCTCAATATTTTATTTAATTATCGATTTTTTTTTTAAACATTTATTAATATTTTATTTTATTCATATCGAAATTTTTTAATTTATCGATGATTGTCCTCATTTATAGCTACTTGTATTCCTTTGTCGATATTCATACTAAGATGTTGATGTTGTTTAGCTTTTTCACCAATATTTTTATCCATTTATAAATATTTACATACATCCATTTTGTGTAATTTATCGATATTTTTTACTCATTTATTGCTATTTGAGTTTCTTTCACAGATATTTTTAATCCTTTCACCGATATTTTAATAGACATTTGTTATCCATTTATCGATATTTTTTATCCATTTAGCGATACTTTTAGCGTTATTTTTTGTCTATTTATTTATTTACTGATATTTTTTCGGATTTATTTGTGTTTTTGATATATTTCTAGACATCGCTATAGGTATTTTCACCAATATCACTGATTAAAATTTGTCAATACCATTATCAGTAAGTTTATTTGATTATCATTGGAATATTTCTCCGATCGTTTATAGATGACTACATTTATCGACATCATTATGGACATATTGCTCATTCGATGCAAGAGTGACATAATCCAACAAAAGAAAATGTTGAATTAAGTATGCGTAAATGGCCATTACCCTGTCTTCTTTGGTTTATCGATATTATTATCGATATGTCAGTTGATTGCCGCACCCCATGGGTATGTTTTTTCATCTGCAGGAGCATTGCTCCCGAATTTTGGTTTGGTGTAAAATCATCAAGTTCAGTCAGAACACATTTTCACACAAGTTGTGCATAAATATAGTATGGAAATTTCTTTCCTTTTATCTTTTATTTCATTTTTATATCCATTAACGCTTGCAACTTCCAGCCAATTCTTCGTGCGTCAATCACTTTGACGTAGTCACTTTTAATTGCATTTTTTCCATGGAACCTACTGAAGAAAAATAAATAAATAAATAAATAAAATGATTTCTTTCGCATGTCCGCGCAAATTGTATGCAACGTTTCACATTTCATATTTGCCATCATCTTTGTGAATATTTAGATTTACTTTCCATTTTTACGCGAAACACAGCGCAGCATCTGTTGTCTTTGTATTGTCAGTACGCGTGCACTTGACACGTTCAATCTGGGCGGTAGGTAATCTCTGCCATAAACTCAAATACACCGCCAATGATATTTATAAAGACAAATGTATGTATTTATGTTATAAATATGTACATATATAAATTCACACTGTGCTTTTGATGATGACTTACAGCAGCGCGAATTTTATGGATTTCATACACACCCACAGACGAATGTTGTCTATGGATGTGCAAATAAATATGCATATAGCTACTACATACATTATTTTTACATAAAAATTTACGTATGAATGTATATATGTACAGGGACTCAAACAAATGACCACGTGTTGATTTTCTTCAAACATTCGTAATGTTTTTCGGGACAAATATTTTTTGTTGTCTTTATATAAAAATATGGTCTAAGCTTTACCTAAAAACATATAAATCACATTTTCAAACTCTATACAAAATTTAGGAAAATTCAACAAATGTTCATCTAAACTTCAACTTTTTATTCTGAATTTTTAGAAAATATTTGGGTATGCAGTTGA
>NW_016178944.1:0-7548 GCF_001687245.7 Rhagoletis zephyria | reverse complement strand
AATTTGTTCAGAAGAATCTTTAAGGATAGGTATGAATGTAAAGCAAGTTTTTTTCTTAAACATATCGCTGGTTTTCTAGAATAAAGCCCTAACTCAAAAGATTAAAAAATCGTTTTTAGTTAAGTTTTACGTTTCAAACAAAAATAAACGCCGACTCAAAAGATCGCCGATGTTCGTAATAAAGTCAATGTTGCATGCGCTGTGTGGCAAGTGGCAGCGCACAGTGTAACGTGCCAATATAGTTAGTTGCTAAAAGTAGGAGTTATCACAGATGAAATTTTGCACAGATAGTTTTTAGGTGTGTACAGTAGACAATCACAAAATTTAAGACTAGGAAAAATTATATGTATATCCAGGAAAGTTAACTAGGAACTCTAAAAAGTTTTTCGTTGATCTGGAGGCTCATTCAGTAAGGGACTGTCCCAGAGATGGGACTGTCCCAAGAATATGTATATGGAAAAAAATTTGGTTGCAAATTTTGTGCTTTTTAGCTTAAATAGCATATACATATATGAAGTTTTATTGCCGTAGGATAACGATAACCCGTGCCGAATTTTAGTTGAAGTTTTAGTCAATAACTGTAATTGAGGCTACCAAATCCTCCATGTAAACTTTGAAAATGGCAAAAATGCGATATAAGCGTTACCTGTGACCAAAAATACGTAACAGATTTCATTATTCTGTCCATATTTTCAAAGTCAACTGATAATTTTAAAGAAAACTCCCGCCCTCCAATTGGCGGAAAAGAGGCACAATATCAGCAACATTAACAGTGACATCGAAGCGAGGCATAGGCCATGTTACGCCACCGAGGCCACCCTCCGTCAAACGATATTAGCAGCATCTACCCCTCTGGCATAGGGGCCAAGAAACCTGGTTAATCCTGCGGGCAGGGGACAGCCACAGGAGGGGGCCACTCAGCACCCCAGCTACTCCAAAGCCCTTAAAAGCATCCGGGTGGCTGTGTTCGAGGGATTTGACCAGACTTCAGGACGCCATTATGGACGAGGTCTTTAAAGGGTAGAGGCATCCGGTGCCGTTTGCAGGCCAGGCATGCTCCTTGAGGACTGCAAGGATGAGTGGACCGCGAGCTTTTGCTGGCCCAGAGAGAGAACCTACACCACCGCGCTGAGGAAAACGGGCTCAGACCAAATCTGGGCATCGATGGAGAGTCTTACGTCAGAATAAAGAGAGCAGGCTTCACTGTTAGCTACAGGTATAGCTTCGGAACGGTGAGGCCGTGGCGGCAGAAGACGACAGACAACCAGACAGAGTCGCAAGCCGTGCAAGTCGATGCGGCAGCTGACTCCACAGCTGTTTAAGCAACGGATCAACCTGCATAATGCGGTGGCTGCTTCGACGGTCATTGTTAGCAGGTCCTGGTAATGCTACTAATCCAAGAGCCGTAGACCTACAGACTTTTTGGGGGACAACGTGCCTATGTATACATAATGTAGATAATAGACCAAGTTTTATTACCATGGTCAGAGAGGAAGTAGTTGATATCTCTCTCACCAACAGATTGGCCAGCCCGCTGACCACCCCGTGGTGGGTCTAACCTCAGCCCTCTCTGTCTGATCATAGGAATATTCGATTTGCACTTAGAGTTGAGGTCAGGACAGGTAACCCTAAAATACTCAGGTTGAACCCAAATAGGTTAGTAAGAAATCATAAAATCTTAATTTTATGGAGTTAGAGGCTAGGGTTATTAATCTGAATAGCACTATTTTAGATGCGTGTAACTCCAGCTGTCCCGTGATGAGGGCAAGAGGAAGCGCTCAACCCGCCTCGTGGTCACGGGAACTCTCAGGTCTCAGGGAAGAGGTGCGCAGACTTTTCAATCGTTCAAAGCGGATGGATAACTGGGAATTTACTCAGTTACCCTAACAAAATACAGTCTGACCTCGCCTTTGAGTGTGGAAAAGCAGTACTTTGTGCCTTCCCTGATATCGATCGGGCGCTCGACAATACATCCCATATAGGAGTCGGCAGAGGACGTAATGTGAGAAACGTAATGTCCAGCCAACTATCTGCAGATGCGTATCTAGGCTGTTACATTCCGTGGTTCAATTGCAAATTATAAAAAGGGTTCCCGCATGGAGGGGTGCTATCTCCTCTTCTGTTAGCTAAGTAGTGGACTAACTGCTACAAATACTCACTGACGCATACAACATAATTATTATTGCCAGAGGGAAGTTCGCAAGTAGCCTCTGCGACATCATCCAAAGAGGACTTAATCTAGCTAAGAGATGGTGTGCGGATGTAGAGAATTTCATGAAAATATGGGATTTAGAAATCCGTACTAACTCGCTGGTGGGAGTTAGAGCTCCGGCGCAATGGACACTTTTGTACATATATATAGCATTCAATTTTAAAGCAAATCCATCATTGACCATGATTATACCATAAAATGCCTCTGAGCCATAAAATTTTCAATTAAAAAAAAAAATCAAATTTTACGTGTATTTTGAACGGGAAATCTTTGCACACCTTGGTCGAGCAATGAACATTAATATTAAGGGCTCCAATTTTCAGTGAGCGTGTTTTTAGATTAAATTTCAAAGTGGGAGTAAAAAAAAACATAGTCGCCGATAAAAAGCACCCTAATGTATGTATGTATATGTATGGAAAGGAAATTTAAATTGCCATTAACGCACTTGTATTTTAAGTTTTTCCCTCCCTCATTACGCAACTCATATCAGGCCCGTTTTTCGAGGCTAGAAAAAAATTCTGACGTTCTGAAGCAAAACCTCGACATTTTTTTTGTTCTCCACTAAAAAAAAATGTCATGTACTTTTAACAGGAATAGCCCATTTCCATGTATTTTGATGCGAAAAGCACGATTCTGAAGTGTGGTGAAATATGTATGTATGTATGTAGATATGTACATACATATGTACTTTCGGTGGGTGTGCCGCAGAGCTGTAAAACTGTGAAATCATTTAAAATTTTAATCATGAAATATTTACAAGTAGGATTTCATTCATTTTCCTTTGGTCTGGTAGTGTGGCTTAAATTTTTTTCAATCTACAATCATTAAAAAAAATTGATTTCACACAGTAAGGTAGTAAATACCTGAATAAAAAACTGAGAATGCTGAAGTAAACAGAATTCAATACTGAATTAGCTTCCAGATGAATGAACACTTTGCTATGTGTGCATTCTCTAATTCAGTTTCAATCAAATTTTATACACTAAGAAAAATATGTAAGTTTAAATGATGGAATAATGAGGTGTATGAACTTTAAAACGCTATTGACATAGTGTCGCGTATCAATGCACAGCGGCCACGCGGGCTAAGCCATGTCCTACGAATGAATGGTTGTGCTTGGACTCCTCCACGCATGAAACGCAGCTTGATTCACATGAACATATTGTACAAATTTATAGTTTTGGTTGCTTGAAAACTGAGTGAAAAATGTTCCAAGACAATTAGTATCTATAACTTTTTTCTTTTAAAGATTGGAAAATCTGCAGAACATAAAATAATCAAGCATAACAACCATCAAATGATAGCAGCTTTTATCATTCAGTCCATGGTTTATCCACATACATATAATGTCTTTTTTAAAATACATATGTGCCAATTTTCGAGCGGCCACCTTTTATGATCAGTTTTTATTTGAAAAGAACGATATTCTCATTTCCCAATACCAGGCGCTCATGCATGTGAAGTAACAAGTTTTCTATTTCTACGTACAAAATTGTTTGTATAAATTTTTAAATTTCCAAAATTCTACTTTGTACAGTTCAAAGGCTTCTACAAAATAAAATTTATTTAAAAGTTCTACAAACAAATTTATACATATAGAAAGCTTGCTACTTCATATGTATGAGCGCCTGGTATTGAGAAATAAAAATATCTCTTTGTACAAATAAAAATTTAGTTCGTTAAATAAAATTGAGCGCAAGTTTCCTTTAAAAACATGCAGTTGGTTTTAAACAGCATTGACAGAACATCCAAAGCTGGTACGTACTTCTGGTCTTAGGTAATGCTTTACCAAATTGTAGCAGTAGTAGAAAAGCAGAAGTAAAACGACTATTTTCTCCTATAAATATTTTCTTCAAGGCATATTTTTTCAGTGTAGTACTGAATGATCAAAACTGTTTGCATTCAACCAAAATTTACAATCACGATGATTGCGAATACTTTTGTTACATTCACATTTTATACTGAATGGAACTCTGCCATTCAACAACACATTACGTTTGTTTTTGTTTCAAAATTATTTAAGCCACTCAGGAATGAGGTTTTTTTTATACAGCCAAACAATGAAAATTTTGAAACGAGTGCCAAGGTGAATGCAGATCCTACTGATTCAATCATTTTACAGCTCTGGTGTGCCGGTGTAATTTGATTTTTTTTATATAGATACTTTTTTCATGACAAACAAGTAAATGGCGCCGAATTGTGAAACGTGAAATTACCTCATAATATTTATATCATGGAAACTACCATCTTTCATTTACCAATGTTTTTACGAAACGTTAGAAAGATATATTTCCCATTATTCATTAAAAACAAAATCACCAATTGACATCCCAACCAACACCTTACAGAAAACAAATTGTTTGAAATTTCTTGGTTGTGGATCGCTTAAATTAAGCAATAGAACGTTAATTCAGATTTCTTGAGCTTAGTTTTTCTATCTAAAATGTCTCCCTATTCTATTTTTTATCAAATGAACGACAGAAATGCACTTATGTCATATAGATGCATTTCCGGTTAAAATAAATCATTATTGAAGTGCCAAATACATCATTATTATCAACAACCTTAGACAACAACCTGCTGAACTACATTATCGACAGTGTTTAAATCAACAATTTGTAGAATTGTTCTTTCTGCTGTTTTATATCCCATATTCAATGTATAATTGTACGTTTAAAAACAATCTTAAACATTTTAAATACGTAGAGTATTTATTTAGGAATATGTGTTACCTGTAATCTTTTCAAACGCCGGTTTTTATTTGCTCGAATCATCATTACAGTGCGATATGGCAATATTACACCTTTCGCAAACAGCAACCACTAATCAGCGTTCGCACCATTTCAGGGTATTCAATAAATTGCATTGGAGTTGTTCGGTCTGTCATATCGTGTAGTGAAGGAATTTGTAATTTTATTTTATTGTTCGGTGTGTAAAGTGTTATTATATATCTCTTATAAAAACGCAGATTCTTAACGGCACCTGTCGCATACATATGCAAAAGTGAAACTTCAAAAAACGCTCGCCTTCAAAGACGGACAATTGGTGGAATTTTTCCAAATTTTATCTATTGCGCTGTGATGTAACCGCGTGAGACTATACGCGACCCAAATTTATGTGCCTAGCAAATGGTTTTTCATGTGTTCATTAAATTGATTGCAATATTGTTTTGGTGCATTGTAAGCGGCTAATTAGCTTGTAAAAAGTGTAAATAAATAAACCACCTTAACCTCATTTGGACATAACCTCGTAGATTTTGTTTGGAAATGGAATTTTTTGTTCGATTAAATTTAGTTGGAATTTTGTTAGAAGGTCGGCTAGCCGATGATATGCAGTTCGAGTTTAATAATCGGCGGCCATTGTCGATAATGTAGTGCTAGAAAGAGACAACTAGTATGACGGTTTAATTGCGTCTGGAAAACTGTGGAGTGCTGCCGTATAGATTGCATAAGAAATAGTACTATTGTTAAAACAAAAGTTTTATAAATGTTACAGCATCTTAACTTAAATCTATTAAAAATATATATATTTAAAAAAAAACCAAGTATCTGAAGAATAAACGGGTAATAGTGCTCTTCATCGAAATTGCAAATCCTTGAATGTGCTGTATGCTCAAAAGTATTTGGCAACGTTTGCGTAGTCTCGTGTTTTATTTCTTGATTTTACTACGTCCAGTTCTCGGTGGGGGGGACTGGATGAAAAATTGCATAAAACACGGGATTATATGCAAACATTTCGCTTANTGTTTTATTTCTTGATTTTACTACGTCCAGTTCTCGGTGGGGGGGACTGGATGAAAAATTGCATAAAACACGGGATTATATGCAAACATTTCGCTTATTACAGGGATTAAAGTAAAGTTTAAGTAAAACTTGCATCAGCGCGACATTATGGATAGAAGAACATTTCAAATCCAGTGGATAGAAGGCGACACTGAAGGCTTAAAAAGTGGCGGCGGACAGTTGATTGTGAAACGACAAGTACCATCAGAAGATGAGCTACTGGCTAACGGTGTGGTTACATCAGATAGTGCCGCCTTTCACATAGTCTCTGGAGACGATGTTGATGGCAATGTACCAAACGAAGTGGACATCGATCATATAGCTGCCGAAAATTTAATTTTCATGGCGCGGGATGGTCAAATGGTAACGGAGATTATAGGTGCTACTACCGATGAAAATGGAACCGTCGTTGTATCCGCCTCTGATAATGTTGATTGTACGGAGGCATTGAAACAAGCAGCTGCTGCTGTTATGTCTTCCAATGAGCTGACAAATGGACAGGGAAATGGCGATATAAGGTTTGGGGAAAACTTTGTTGTTGATAACACACCGCAAATGGTAACCGAAGAAGTGATAACGGACGACTGGGTGCAGCATCAAGGCGAGGAACGGTTGGTGATCACCAAGTTTTCACTACAAAAAGTTAAAAATTGTCAATGTAATTTTAATTTTAGTGTGGAAATACCAGCAGATCAGATCATTTGTTCAGGTTCGCAAGTATTGCTTGACATGGAAGTACCTTTGCCTACTGTGCAGGATGAGTACACTACGTTACGGCCTTACCCGTGCGATTTTTGTAGCAGACGCTTTCGCAAAAAGACAAGTTTGATGAATCACATCGTTGCGCACCAGAACGATCGTCCACATTTGTGCAAATTGTGCGGGTGTCGTTTTTTCCGTCGTTCCGATTTAATAAACCATTTAAAAGCACATGCCGACGCACCAGATCCTGAATTAGATGCAGAATGTAAGTAATAATATAAGCGGATCAAGATGAATACTTATTTTCAATTTTTATTTATTCATAGTTATGAATTTTGTGGAGCAGGAACAGCAACCGATGCGCCAACCCAACGATCATTACTACGAACAAGATTGGACAACACAAATTAATTCTTTGCAACGCCACAATAAATCTAGTCGAAAAACGCACAACGTTAGCGGTAACAGCTCATCTACCTCCACTTCGACGACTGTGGGACGGGGACGCATTAGTCGCTTAAGACCAAATAAAGAAGAAAGTTTTGTAATAAATGAACCGTTGCAGAACGATGTACAGGAAACCGAAAATCAGCAAAATCATGCCGCTGCTTATGAGGACTGCCAACAACTACAGGCATCAACTGCTGTTGTAAAATTCACACAAAACCAATCGCCAGAGCATGGGAAAACCTTCCCTGTAATTGATGAGAGTAAGCCATTTGTGTGTCAACAGTGCGGCTTGGCGTTTGGGCGGGAGAAGGCGTTATTAGCACACACAAAGGTTAGTCCGAAAAAACAGACCGTATTCAACGCTCCGATATAACGTTTTGCATATTGATTACGGATATTTAA
>NW_016178943.1:0-7548 GCF_001687245.7 Rhagoletis zephyria | reverse complement strand
AAAAAATATTTGCCTCCCCCTTAATTATATGCACGCTACACCGCTAGCCGCAACCACAATTAGAGTTGAGCCCTATAACTGGCAATATATTTAAATTCTATTAAAAAAAAAGAGTTCAAAAGAACAGTAAGAACATATTAAATCGCTTCACCCTAAAGCTCTTATCACTATGAAGAGCAGAGCTTACAAAAGGCCCTTTTCAATGTCATCAAAACTTTGCCTCTTACAAAAATATTAAGTATGTAGGTTTTCCCAAATTAAAGTTCATTCCATTGTTTGCAGCACTTAACTACTCACCGCCGCTATAATGACATTCGCCTCGGCGCGCACATCCTCCCACGACAGCTGACCTTGTTCGACATGCGAGCGCACTTGCTCTACAAAGATAGCTTTCGACTTCCGTATGGCCGCAGAAGCATCCGCATCCACATCCGTCGATCCATCCACATTCACATTCCCGTCTACATCCAATTTCACTTTTCCATTCATTTCTCCATGCACACTGCCATTTACATTTGCATTTACAGTCCCCGAGCTATTTTCACTTTCATTTCCATTCATAGTTGAGTGCTGCCGCTGCTGCTGCTGCTGCTCCTGCTGTTTCATGCCATTTGCTACAGATTTATTATTTTTGAGCTGCAACAGCTATAGTGGCAAAAGAAAATGGAAGTAAAAAAGTTAAGTAAAAGAAATTAGCCGCAAGCATCAAAGGAAAAATCACTTTAATGGCTGCTGAGCAGACACTAAACTCTTGAGTGTGTGTGTTGGTGGTACATATTGTATATGTACATACATATGTATGTATGTTCGTGTGAATGCACTTACACTTTCAATGAAGCTGAAGAGCACATGAACGACTCGCTGCTGGCGCACAAACAACGGTGAACGCCAATAGAGCACATCCGGATAAAGCCACGGCGACAGCATGCGACGTACACACACCTCGGTGACGCTATGTTTGGATGCGGGTGTGTGTTTGTGTTGTGTGTGGTAAGCGAGTGCAGTGATGAAAAAGAAATAAAATTACGATTTAATACATACATATGTAGGGACATTTAAAACATGTGTAGGTGTACGTATGTATGTTTATTTTAATGCAGACAAAAGCGAAACTTTTGAAAAGACCAAGCACTGCTGGCAAATGAGTTGGAATTGTGTGAAACAATTGAGCCGACAGTGCAGACAGTTGAATAGTACAGTTACTCGTACCGTGGAATGTAATTGCAAATTTTCCAGTTAAAAAGTTTGAGCATTTTTTTCTTACTTCTTTACTATATTGATAAAAAGCAAGGTGGTCATTTTAAAAATATGAAAATTGTTTTCCTTGGGTGGTGTGTAAAAAAATTCTTTGTTTCCGGTATGGGCAAAATTTGCGTAAAGCGTCACGCGTAAACCAGGATGAATTCAGAACTGGTATAAATGAAAACAAATCTAATTAGCTTTTCTAGCAACACCACACGTGGATATAGTTCGGAATTTTTTCGGAACTATTTGGGGACTAGTTCGGGATCATTTCGGAGATGGTTTGAATCTAGTTGCGGACTTTGTTGGGCTTAGTTCGAACCTTTTTTGGCACTAGTTCGCCTCCAGTTCGACACCAGTTCGGGACTACGTCACGACCTTTTCTGAATAGTTTCGGGACCTTTCGGGTATTAAGTTTATGACTTTTCGGGGTTAGTTCGGGACTTTTTCCGGATAATTTCGGGGCTAGTTCAGGAATTTTTTGGGATAATTTCGGGTCCAGTTCGGCACTAGTTCGGGATTAGTTTAGGACTTTTTGGGGCTAGTTTGGGATCTTCTGGATAATTTAAAACTAGTTCGAGTCCAGTTCGGCACTAATTCGGGACTTGTTCAGATTATTTTTGGAGCTTTTTTCAGGAAAATTTCGGGTGTAGTTAGGGACCATTTCGGGACACGGGTGTGTGAATGATTTCGTGGATTAAGTTAGAATTGGTTCCTGATAGTAAGTAGGAAAAAAAATACAAAAATTACTTGGGGTTAATCAGCGAATCGCCTAGCCACCAGTGTTCCAGATGTTTTTTCGGAAAACTGAATTTTCGAACAAAATCTGTAACCTTCAAAAACGACGAGAGTTTTAAAAAAAAAGGGCATGGATGTATGGATTTTTGAGCAAGCGATATGCATTATTCCTCCCACATATGTATGTACATATGCACATTAGGGTCATCCCAAAAAAAATGTGAAAAAGAGTAAGTGCGCCTGGACCACACTGCAGAAGTGGAACTTACGTAAGTATCTAGTTTGTCTCATAACCAATATATGTACATTAAAGTGGTCCAAAAATGTATGTAAAAAAATAAGGTCGGATTTTTAATGCCGCCACCCCCTAGGATTGTTATACACCAAAAAAAATATACTCATATTTTTTTATTTTGAAATAAAAAATAATTTAGGTAGTGCTCAAAGCGCTCAAAGTTTTCCATGTATTTTATATGGAGAAAAAACAACTTTTCGTAGAAATAGTGTAGAATTCTTGAAAATCAATATTGTTCGATCGGAAAACTTTACTCATCTTCAGGAGATTCCCAGTAATAATACTTAACAATTTTTTCAAATTTTCATATTTTATAGGTCCTCCAAAGCCCTTAGAAAATGCAATGGGGGGACCAATAAAAAATCTTTAATCATAAAAAATGGTTAAATAAACAATTGGATATTAATACTAGAGTTTTCCGGTCGAAAAATATTGATTTTCAAGAGTTTTATACCATTTCTACGAAAAATTGTTTTTTCTCCATATAAAATACATGTAAAAGTTTGAGCGCTTTGAGCACTCCCTAAATATTTTTTGATTTCAAAATAAAAAAATAGGGGTATATTTTTTTTCGATATAGATCAATCCTAGAGTGTGCCGGCATTAAAACTCCGACTTTATTTTTTGGACCACTCTAATGTACATATATACATACGTATATACGTGCTTAAGGCACTATTTTAAAATTTATTTAATTAGATTTATGTTATTCTGTTGTCCTTTATCTTTATTTTTATCTTTATATTCTATTGTTCTTATAAAAGTAAAGCTTTTAAATTTAACACGATCTTCATCTTTGTTTTTATCTTTCATACTTTTGCTTTTATCCTCTTCTTCATCTATATGCTCGGGTAGATGATGTGAGGTGCGATGACGTAATAAAGTTATGTGATATGTCACATCATGTATGTCGATAACAAAATCGATAGTAACATCGATAAAAATATCGATAGCAATATCAATAAAAAATTCGATAAAAATATCCATAGCAAAATCGGTAAAAAGATCGATAACAGAATCGATAAAAATATCGACTATTATATCGATAAGTTCCGAAAATATCGATAGCAAAATCGAGAACAATATCGATAACAAAATCGATAATAATATCGATAAAAATATCGATAACAAGAATGATAAAATATCAATATCAAAATCGATAAAAATATCGATAAAAAACTGATAAAAATATAGATAACAAAATCGATAAAAATATCGATTATTTTATCGGTAAATTCCGAGAATCGCGAAAATCTCTAAATCACGAAATAGTTCCCAGATGGAGCATTTGTGTCTCTATCTATATCCTTTTCTTTATACATAATTACCCTTATTTTAATCTTTCTTGATCTATCTTCATCTTTACTTTTATCGGTATCCTTCTTCATCTTTTTCTTTATATTTACCTTTGCTTTTACTTCTTTGTTTATCATTTTCTTCATCTACATATTCCTTTTCAGCTTTGCTATTATATCAGTAAAGTGTTTAAATTTTTCTAGATCTTCATTTCAGCCTTTATCTTTACGGGTCTTTGTTTTTGTTCTAATTTTTTCCTTTGCCTTTATCCTTTTCTTTATCTATGCACATTCACACCTTTACTTTCATTCTTTTATTGGTCTTTTTCTAAGTGTTATTCTTTAACTTTTTATTAGCTCGTTTTGGTTAAATTATTACCATATGCATACATTCAAGAAGCTCTTGAATTCGCCAATTTACTCCCAACCGCTGGTATTTAGTAAAAAAATAACTTTCAACAAAAATTTTTTTCTTAAGGAATCCCATAGAAGTTACTTATACGCCACGAGTGCTTTAATCTGGTACTAAATATGAAACAAAAAACATGACGTTTTCGATTTTGCAAAACTAATTTAGCAAATGCAGTGTTTTTGTAAGCTTAAATATCAATTCATCAGTTTTGTCACTCACCCTTTGTATGCTTCGAAAATATGTGCAGAACCCTCGTCTTCAAAATTCATACGTTGACCCATTGTGGTCTCTACGCAAATGGTACATAAGTAGACATACAAATAGACAGACAAAAAAAAAATTGTAGCTTATCTCCACACCACAACACAAGTACTAATTGTAACACTTACGACACGCTGCTTCCAACACATTGCGTTTCAACATCTCATAGATCTCCAGCTGCTTGCCGGCCTTTGCCAACGTGGCAAATTTACTCAGCAACACATTCGCTTCAACATTAAATATGGGCAAAAAGTTGTTGATAATTTGGCGACTAAAAGCTGGATTGATAAGGCGGCGATGCTTATTCCAGCGCGGAGCTGCAAGTAGGCAGTAAGTAGGTATGTATGTAATGTATGAGCGACCTAATAAATATGTATAAACTAGAATGAATGCTTGGTTGAGCGCTTAGGGGTATGCTTAGATTGTGATTATAATATAGACATGACTTTGAAAAACACTCGCCAGCTATTCGGACCCAAATTAACTTCACAAATGATGGTCAAAGTGGCACATAATGTCAATCAGCGCAGGCTAAGTGTTGGCACGACCTATGCAATTACTTGCTTTTAATATGTATGTTAGGTATATTTGAGTGTTTTCATGTGTGATAAATATGTATGTGGCTGTGTGTAGGTGGTGTGACTGAATAAAGGAGCAAATCTCTTCTACTCACAGCTGGATGTGAAGAGCCCATCGCCAATTGCCGCTGCCATGAAGCGATAGAATTCGCCTTTATTTGTGCAATGGGGTGAATTGAAAATCGTTTCCACTGTTTCTGGGTCATTAACGTAGAGGAAACAACTTGTGCCCATCCATGAAATAAATGGCGTCGCATAGTGTTTCGATGTGTGTTCCATATATTGAAGGAAGGCTGAGTGAAAGAAAGACTTATTTCGGAAAAAATCTAACTATATATAGAAATGCTTTAAATGAAATAAAATGAGAATGGGCTGTCGAAGGTATTTTTTCCTTTCAAATACATGTATATACATTAGGGCGGTTGTATGGGATTTTTTTTTTTACTATGCTATCTTACGTGACATTTTGAAAGCATTCGCCGATGAAACAAAGGGTCTAAAAAAATTGTTCAGCTTTCCAATTTTTCGTTAGCAACATTTTGGTTTGCGTGGAGTGTCGTAAATAAGCGTTTAATTACTTATATTTTCTATTGAATTTTAGTTGTATGTTTAAAAAATTATTTAATTTTTTTACACGTACGAAAATATGAGAAAAAATGTTTCGTCCTCTGGCGAAGGTTGTAAGAAAATTACAATTAATTCCCCATACCGAAAAACCCAGTGGCGGATTTAAATATTTGCCGCCCCTAGGCAATTCATAACTTGCCGCCCTTTTTTCACGAAAAAAAAAATATATATATATATACCTATATCAAATATGATTGTTATTGTCAGTGCTTTATTACAATATAGTTCGTTAATAATGAAATACATAACGGAATTAACAAATTCGACATCAGCATGGATAAGGTATTCAACAAAAACCCTCTTTCAAACACTTCTTTTTCACAGTTCTTTACGTCTTGATTTTTCAGCTGCGAATTCTCGGATAATATCTTCACAATCGATAGATAGAAACAAATCTGACTCTATAGTCAGCAACGCAAGAGCATTCAGTTTGTTTTCGCTCAATGAAGATCTGAGATAGTTTTTCACGCGTTTTAAAACAGAAAACGATCTTTCTGCGCTACAATTGGAAATAGGAATTGAAACAAACATCCGCAACGCAATTTCAACATTAGGGTAAGAGATCTGCAGATTATCCTGTCTCAGCATTTTCAACAGTTCCAGAGGAGAATAATTTAAAATCTTCTTTTCGGTGCAGTATGCCTTGAAAAAGACCATTTCATTTCCCAAATTTTCCTCAAGATCTTGGGTGTAGTATTGGCTCAATTTCAACGACTGCTATACTAAGGAAAAATTCGCAGCGTAATTCTAATTTTGAATTGCATTGAATGAGATGAATCATTAATAATATTTTACAGACACAAACACAATTTCAAGTGCAGCTGAATCCAAATAAATTTTTTTCTTTTAATTTAGCTGTCTTAAATTTTGCCGCCCCTTAATTCTGCCGCCCTAGGCTTCAGCCTATGTTGCCTGTACGATAAATCCGCCACTGGAAAAACCCATTATAACATGTTTATATAAAAAATGTAAACACTTCTTTACGAAACTACAACAAAATAGAAGAGTGAAAAAAACCAACTCGTAATTAATTTTAGACTCATTATTCCTTCGGGAAATTTGCTTAAAATTTCATTTTTGATCCATCTGTAAAGATCATGCCCACAAGCCGATTACAGCCATTGCGGAACTTTGTACAGGGTTTTTCGTTGGTTCATGTCCTTGGTACGATTTGGGAGTGTATTTAGAACGGTCATGAGCTCTGCCTTGCCCGCGGGCAAAGCTCTTTTCAGCATTCTTCACATTTTGTATAGCCGCGCGTAGAGTAAAAGCTCTCTCTGCCCATCGCTGATTTAGACTGACAGTAAGATCGAATCCCTCTTCTTTTCAGAGATCTTTATAAAGATTTCAACATTCGTTAGCGCTAATTTAGTTACATGCCCTCGTGCTGCCAGATTTGACTGATTACGCATTGCATTTAGAGAACTTTGGTTACGAAAATTTAGCGTAGCGATTGTCAGAATCCCACAGCAGCTTCGTAGGATATTATTCAGAATTAAATACCTTCTAAAAGTTTGCAATGCCTTGCAGACTACTTNGAAGCTTTGTAAGTTCATTATTACTCCATGGTATTTATGTGAGCTTTCTTGCAGTACCTCAAAAGTTATGCTTTCGTAAAAACCTTGCCGAAGGCTTTATTTAAACAGTACAAACTGACGGCGAGTTCGTTTTTAAATACTTTGAAAATAATTCCCCTTTGTTTTTGGGAGAATTCGAGAATTCTTAAAGGAGCGGATGTACGCGCTGCGACTTTGAACTCAAAGAGTATACAGCGGTGATCTGACTGGATCTCATCGTACTACCACTACGAGGTTTACAAATCCTGAACTCAAGGCACCTGGCACATATGTACATACGTTTGGATGAAACTATTTAAAAGCATAAATTTCACTTTTTTGTTTAACGATGTATGGCAACGACTTGCCATAAGGCTTAAGAATTCCAAAAACAAACATTTTTCCAAAAATTCAAACCTATTCTCTTTAAGATGAATTAAAGTTGACACCACAAATACTGCTTTAATTAAAAATATAATTTATGAAATTATTCACTCCAACTAACTGCACGTCTTCCATAACTGGCTTAATAGCCGCACACTTA
>NW_016178942.1:0-7549 GCF_001687245.7 Rhagoletis zephyria | reverse complement strand
GCTAAGCAAATCTACCGCAATCGAAACCTATCTATTGCTATTGTATTATCTAAGGACATACATATATATTTATACAAAGAGTTCTGCTGTTGACCTTAAACGCCTCTAGATGGATAGATGGAACCCCAAACTGTTAAATTAGTCATCGCTTTTAAGTGGTATTTTGTGTTTACCGGCAAGTTGTTTACCTTTTTTGATTCCTCATTCTAATCCATCACGGTCTTCCTGTGCTAAAGCGGAAAGCTTATTTAAATAGTTGGCAGTTGTATGAAAATTGACTTTGATCTTTCAACGTAAATCCGCACACTTCTACACTTAATAAAAGGTGCTTACACTGAATTGGTTTATTCTTTACATTATTAGCTCGTTGACTTGTTGAATACCTATTGGCATTATTATTTCACAAAGAATAAGTGTCTCTTTGTACATAAATAGTATTTATATACATCGCTTCTGGCTGTTATTTGCATATCTGCAAATTATTTGGACTTCAAACTTTACACATTTCGGATTTGTTATAACTAGCAAATAGTATGCAATTGGGTATGCGCGTTTCCTCTCGGTATACGGTTACAAATGTGCGACTATCTCGATGCTGACATCCTGTTTTTGTCCTCTGGGCAACGCGAGAAACCCAAGTGTGGGATACTATAACCAACTCTAATGATACGTAGGGTCACGGCAGAAAGAGAGATGCTCACAATGCTTGTTCAGTAATATGAGTTGTGAGCTGACATACCTAAACACTGCCGTTTAGGCGCGACTACAAATACCAAGCGCCTAAATGCATGCTATGCACTGCTGCATGTGTAAACATTTCCTTTATGTGATTTGTGAAATTTTTGCATATGCACTTCTCAATTGCCATATAATAAAACATTATTAAGTTATAATTTGATAGCATTTCAAAGCAGAGGTTGCAAATGATGATTACCATTGGCCACAGCGCCTACCCACCATTTTGCTTCGAATACATAACTTTTTATACAAAATACATGCAAACGTATTGGTCTCCGCTACTACTGGGTTCTAAATGCTCAAAAACTTCGTACTATATATTAAACTTAGATATTTAGATATTTAGGAGTTGCTAACTAGCCAAGTAAGAAATACTTAGGTATTTAAAAGTTTGCTAAATACTCAAGTAAAAAAAATACGTATTTGGGAACTGCTAGAAACTAAATTACCAAAAATTAAAGTATTTCGCAGGCACTGAATACTTTGGTACAAAGTACTTAGGTACTTTGGAGGTGCACAAATACTTTCTTTTAATTATCGAGGTATTCAGTCGATGGAAAAATACTTTCCCTTTCACCTCAACTTTTACCTTACCATAACTCACTACACCTCACCACAAATCAACTTACAACATACAAACTCAGCACGTCTCACTTAAACTCACCACACCAGATCCTACCATACCTTAATCAAATTACATCTTAACTCACTGGTAACTGAACTCATCACACCCGTTTTCAGCACTGCTCGCCTAAATCAGGATTTTCAAGACTATTTCGGGATTTGTTGGGACTATATCGGGATTTTTGAAACCACTTCAGGATTTCCAGCATTATTTCGTGATTTTCGGCACTATTTCACAGTTTTCGTTGTATTTATCGGTCTTTATGTCAATAAATTTATCGATAAGTTTATAGATGTTTTAATCGATATATGTAGTTATCAATAATTATCGACGTTGTTATCGATATGATAATCGATAAATCTATTGATATGTTTATCGATATTTTGGTTTCGAAAAATCCCAAATAGTAGATACCTTGAATACCAAAAACCTCTAGGCAACTCGATTAACCAGATATGGGCCTTCTGATTTGACGCCTGATGCCTACAATAAAATAAGACAAAATTCAAAAAAAATCTTGCATTAAGTCCACTATTTTTTTTTGGCATGCCAACCAACTTTGTAATTGTCTCCTTGTCTCCTTTTAAATGTTTGGCAAAGGTCATTTTAATGGTTTGCTTCTTCTTCGAAAATTCTTATGCGCTTTTACGTGCAGCATTACTAATTAACACAACTTTTTGGCTGCCTTTTACATTCTCTTGTGATGGCTTTCTTTTACTAATGGACAATAATTTGGCAGTAAAAAAATGTGCAATAACTGTAACGACAATATCGTTAATTTTGCCATTAACAGCAGGCTTATGACAACATAGCGCAGTGATGGCTTCAATGTATTTCACATATTTGACCCAGCAGAAGTTGTACAATCGTTTTCTGTTATCATGGTTTCATAATTATGTAAGTAGAAATTCTAGGCTTAGATACACCATACCCCGNGTCAAGCCTCAAGTGATGACAAAGCTGTACAATCTCGCAAAACCTGGCGTGCTGCTTTCTATCACCAGCAGAGAAGTTCTATGGCTATCAGAAAGGCAAAAGCTTTCAAAGATTTTGGCTCAAGACAACTTGCCTTTTGAAGGAAAAAAAGTGGGATCCGGCGGGAATATTATTATTATTATTATTTTGTAGGGAACACTCGCACTGCGACCTAAGAATATATATTGGGCTAAATCCTAATTGCAATCACTCCAACCTTAGCTTATTTAAGAAGTTAAGCACTGTGGACGGTGCCATGTTCCAAACTCTGGATGGAGAAGACAATCGTTACCCAAGGTGTATTCGTCTCCTATTTATGATACACGAAACCTCCAGTTCGTCTCTCAGAAATCCCTACTTTATTCCCTTCACTTGCAGTGTCCTGTCAGGAAGCCAATAAAAGTTCTAAGACCCTCCCTGCTAAGTACAAGGAATCTTTCAGATTTACTCCTGCAACGAGTTTTGACTCTCTTTGGTTGTCCCATTCCTCTTATTGCTCTGAGGTCAGACTATTCGACATAATATTTATCGACACAATGGTTATCGTAGGCAGCAGTTCCTTTAAGGATTTCTGACCTTGTAGGGTTTGTAGAACGATAACTTCGATAGCGCGCTATCCATGAACTTGATAGCGGGATCATCCAGGAATTGCTTGAGAGCTTCCAAATGACCTCGCTGTTCTGTGCAACTTGCTCAAGGTGGCACCCGCTTTTATTGGCTCAGCTATTTACCACCACGCCAATACCGTATTAAAAACGTCCTTCTTGCCTGTTGTGCAGAGATAGTCAATTTCTGTTTTTACCCAGGCGGGTCTAGTCAAGTTGGCCTTCCTTTATATGCTAAATAGGACAATGATGGACTTCGGTGGGTTTATTGACAAGCCTTTTACAGCACACCGGTCTTCAGTTCATTTTAGCGCAGCTTGAAATCTGGAGCAAATAGTGTACTCATTCCAGCCAACAACGTAAATGACGGAGCCATCTCTATCCATTTGGCTGAAATGTGAAGGCACTTCAAAAGAAACCAATCATCTTTTTTGACTTACACCCACCCATAAACCAACTCAGCTAACACCCTTTTCCCGTTGGTCTGATTCCCTCAGTTCATGAGCCTAACGTTAGTTTAGCTTGTAATTTTTGTAGTGTAGTGTAGTGTCATTGCCCAACGCCCACCACATTCAATACGCTTTTCCTCTAAAACTTTGTATGTGCCACTTTTTCTTCCTATTTTTCACATTTCTTGAATGTTTGTTTGGTTTCTATTTTAGCTGTGGGATTTGCTGTTTATCTGTTTAGCCTTTGCCAACACAATCACAGTTTCTCAACTTTTGGTTTTCTTACCTAAACTTGCTAGAATACTTCCAGAAGTAGTAAGCTTACATACATATATACAGACACATGTATGTATTTATATAAATATGGGTAGTAGGTACTTCTGCGCTCAGAAAATAGCAAAATAACTTTACGAGCTGACCGTTTCGCTTAATAACTCAATCCATTTAACAGGTATATTGATATCAATGGCAGCTGCGGCAGCGAAAGCAAGAAGAAAAGGTGACAACAAAGGAACGTGTAATAGTGTGCAAACAATAATATAGCTTACAATAAAAAATGTTAGTGCTGATGACAAAGTATAAACATTTCTACGGAATCATCAAAATGAAATGCATGTTTTAGTGCCTCATTTTTGTACTCCGAGCTAAATACATATATCTTACTCGAAATGGATAGTAGCCCATTCAAAAGGTTAATAATTTATTTTCATACATACCTACACACTTACTCCCATTGGCTTCGATTTCATCATCTTGCTCCACGCATATCTCGTCAAGGGATGAGTGGATGTTATCCGTGGTTGGAAGGAGGCCTTCGGTGAACTTTTACACAGATGGGTCGAAGCTTAACAGAAGGGTTAGTGAACTCTCCTTAGACTCACGAAGACACGGATATCTCCATTCTGATGTGTGTACTACTAACAGACCGCTGTGATCTGTCGGGTTTAACGCGGTGAGATTTAATATCACACCAGATCCCTTATGTCGCTCGCAGCTGAACGGAGGACGACGAAGAGTGTAATTATCTTAGTATCTCCTCTTAGACTGACCAGCTTATTCAAGATTGCGGCTTAGGAGCTTGTGTTCCTACTTTCTGACTTGTTTGGACAAGCACCGATTTGAAAATACCTCGAAAAATGGATTTTTTTTTATGAATAAAAGTATTTTCTTAAAGAACTTTTTGAAAAAAATCTCCTCAGATCACAAAACAGATTAAGCTTTAAAAATCGTAATAATGAGATTTTTGACGCTGTTTTTTAACTTTTTTCATAAATTAATCTACGAAAAACTTGAATCCTTAGCAGAAAATATCTGTGGTACCAGAGATAGGGTATCGAAGTGGCTGTAATTATTTTCTGCGCCAATACACAGGAAACGCTGCTGCAAACCAAAATCCACATATCAGGTTAAGTGGTGAAAGTCACTGTAAACATCCGCATTTTTCGGTTGTAATAATAAACTCGTGTTTTCCAATTTTGGTTCTGAGAAAAGAAAACTTCTTCAAGAAAAAAAAAATTTACGTTTGTATACAAAACTGATACTGATTTTTTTTCTTATCTTTCAATGAGCTGCCATCTAAATTTTTTATTACCCTTTCCAAACCTAACTTGCGTTTTCAGAGCAACAACTAAAGCAATCAATACATGTGAACGATTTGTTTACTTAAATGAGAACGCATAAAGATGGCAAGATGATATTCGTAGCCAACTGGTTGACTGAGTGACAGACTTGACTGATGGTGTCAAACAATAATGCGCTGGATATAAAGAAAAATAATAAGCGAACGCCTGCAGCGGCAATAGCACAAGGGGAGAAAAACAAGCCAGCCACTCAATGTGCAACAGCAAGTCTCTCATCGACCGACAGTGTGTACAAGTGGACAACGACAGCCAAAGGGATCGAATGGCAAAACGAGCGCCACGATATACATATGTATGTATGTATGTGCGAGCGTTTGTTTGTTTATTTGTTTGGCATTGTGCGACAGCTAATAATGCCAGGCGGCGGCGCGCGTCGCTTGGAACGCCGTTGCGTTGCAGTCGATGCCGCCAATGACAGGGTAAACAAAAATGTTGTCACACCAGCGCAAAGGCAAACAATAACTAATTTCCAATTGGATTTAGGGCAAACAGACGTGCAAGTGGAGGCAGCCACATCTGTGTATGTATGTGTGTGTGCGTTTGTACATTGCCGCATGCATTTATTCGATAGCATGCGCTGCTGGATGGTGCAACAGAACGGCATTAATAAAAAAAGGATTTTCAATGGAATAGTTAGCACATCACAATGGCCAACGGCTTGATGGACACATGCGACCGATTCGCAGCTGGGACTTGACGCTGACCTCAAAGTGCTCAGAGCGACATACGGTCTGTTGTGCCGTGTCACACAGCATTGTCCAGTGCATTTGGTTATATGAAAGTGAATATGTATGTAAGTGGGCATCTACATTCATACATACATACCTGCTGTAATGAGAAAGGGCAATGCGTGCAAGTTTAATTGCAAATATTTACTCATAAGCATGTGTGTATGTATGTATGTAGCTCTTTGTGCAACAATGTATCTATAACTGAACAAATATATCATATCAATGCTGCATGCCATATATACATATGTACATACATACATAGTTCATACATACATGTCATTTGAAGCACATGCTATTTTGAGCGCTTATGTCATTGCGTTTCTCAGCTGTTGTCAATGCGCACTGCGTGTTGTAGTCCCGACAGCCCTGTAGCTGCATTTGCTGTATTCATTGCCCTCGTTTAAACAACGGTTAGGGCTGGAGCAGTTAAAACCCTAAGGTAACGACAATAAATGATGTTAAAATTATGATGTTCAAAACTTACAGCAACATCAACAGCAGTGTCGGTGTGTAAGTGGAGTTAAATTAGGATGAACAGCCAAGAGCGACAATAAAAATTATAATGCAACAGAGTTTCCATCAGCTGACAGGCAGGCATGCAGATGACTGACATAACTTATTCTTAGACCTGCTGAAAACTGGCTATAGTCATGTCTGTCGTTATATGGCCAGCTGATGGCACTTGACGTTTGTACCTCTCAAATTCAATAGAAACTGGGGTTGAAACCTGAAACTTGCGATGAGAATGTGTACCGTTATCATAAAGTCAATCCTTACCTATGGCGCCTGGTATAAATAGTAGCTACTTTTAGGCAAACAATAGAATGTCAGTAAACTAAATAGCATACAAGGAGCGACATGCTCTGGGATAACAGCGGCACGAAAATCCTGCTCTTTAGAAGCACTGAATGTAATACTCATCATCTATTCCTAAAAGAAACCGCGATGTACTCAGCAATACGACTCAGACAAAGCTCAATCTTAGACCTTACGTCGATGGAAAATAAAATCACGGACTATATGGTATCAAGCCCCGACTTTTTTTTGAAAGTACCGGTGAAGTTTTAATCCAAAACCGAATGAAGAAGGTGCCAATATACCGATAAGGAAGCCATCTGCATCTACACTGACGGGTTCAGGTTGGACTGCGGTGTAGAGGGAGGGGTATATTCCGGGGAGCTTGGTGTCAATCGGTCCCTTTGGCTAGCAAACTATGCTAGCATATTTCATGCTGAAGTTCTGGCCATATGTGAAGCCTTTAGGATACTAAAGTATAGTGCTACAGGGAAAGGAAGAGCGGTTATTTACTCAAATAGCCAGGCAGAACTTCTGGCTATATCATCTACTGTAACCAGCGTTGCCATTTTAGCCGTTTTCCGGCAAGATTTAGCCGGTTTTGATAGCAACTAGCCGGAGAAAATTCGATCTAGCCGGCAGCCGATTTGTTAGCCGGTTTGTAAAAAAAAGTTAGCCGTTTTTAGCCGATTTTACTATTTGCCTAATTTTCAGGTGCAAAAAGTAAACAAGTTGTTCGAAAGCAATAATGCAGACCCAATGAAGATTTTTAATGAACTCAATGTTTTACTTTCGCATCTATGCTCCCTAGTGGTTATTAGCGCGGACACATTTGATCCTATATGCTCCCCGTTGGAACCATACCTTGCTCCATNTGACCACGAAGCCGAGAAAATAATTCGAGAAAATGGTCGGTATTTTATTATCACTTTAATAGAGGAGTTACGCCAACGCCTTCCTACAAATATTGCCACACTAAAAAAAAATTGAC
>NW_016178941.1:0-7550 GCF_001687245.7 Rhagoletis zephyria | reverse complement strand
ATCCTCCAAAATCCTGTAAATGAGAGCGACTTTTGGAGAGTTGTGTAGAAAATGAAGTTGCAAGATTCTACCCGAACTTTTTCTTCTGGTAAAATCATGAAAAGTGTCAAGCAATCACTGGTTGACGTTTTTCACGAAAAATGTTTTTTTCCCTCGAACTTTTTGTTGTTACTCACTTTTTACTCTCACTTCAGAGAGTAATTTTGCTGTTTGACAGTTTTACAGGATTTTTCACGAAAAGTATTGGATCAGAGCTATTATGTTTTAATATTCGTGGAGTATACCAATTGCCCTTTGTGTGGAGAGCTGTAAAATCCCGTTTGATGAGATGCTGTTGAGAATTGACGTTGGATATTTGAGAAAGCTATTTAATAACAAATGAGTATCAAGTTGATAACAAAGAAAAAGGTTTGCTGACATATACATACATATGGGTCGAAAATCTAATTTTTCCCAAATCCCTTGGTAATAGTGAAAATATATTGTATCATGAAGTCAACAACAAGCCTGCGAAATAATAGTCTTTCGTTTTAATTATAAGAGCCCGCGCATCGACCGCCAAGTGACCCACAGCACACTAGTCGAATAAGACCAATACTTATTAAAAATTCTGGGTTTAGCCAAAAATTTTGGTGCATATTATTAGATAATGAATCCTTTAACGCAAAAGATAAAGTCAAGTATCATTTCGCGCAGCCCTTTATCTTATCGTTAATCTCAAACCCATCTATTTTCAAGAAAATTTTAATTGTTCTCTTGATAATTGCACTGGCCTATAGTCAAAAGATGTAAATAACAACTTTAATATTGCTGGCGTGCATTTAGACCGCTAGTTCCAAATATTCTCATCCTGTTTTAATATTAGCTATAGTTTGCAATATTTTGCAAATTTAGGAACGATTTCGGTAGCTCTAATAGAATAACCATTATTTTCCATCATCGCGGAAAAATTTTGTTTATGCAAATTAGTATGGAAACACTGAACAGGCACAACTTCTAGACACACTAATTGGTTTACTTATGTTTATGCATACAATATAAAAATTGCAAATATAAGAAAATGATAAAAAATTTTGTTCAAGATTTGTTTTTATTTTAAAATAATTTGTTTATAATCTGAACTATTTTAGTCATATTGTTATCAAAAATCAGTAACATTAAGTCTCGCCTTCAATTTGTTAATTATTACGCACCGATCGAGTAACATTTACCAAAGTTATATCGAAAACTTAAGTGGATTTCCAGTTTTTTTTTTAATTTCTCTTCAATTGTATAAATAACCTTTAAATAAAAGGACCGGATTACAGAAAACTGTGCCAGCGAGTGACTTTTTTCGTTCAAGCTGAATGCAAAGCAATATCGTCCAATTGGAGAGTTCTCAAAAGTATTTCCCAGGATATGCTAAAGACTATTGCATTTACCTACAGACACTTTTTCACATAATGGAATTAACTAAAATATTTATGTATATCTAAACACTTATTGTACGTCCCCTACTTTCATATAACGGCAAATTTAGAAACCGCGAAAAATGTGCTTCTGCGGCGACTAATGAAACCATTCCGCACCAGTTTTCAAGACTGCAAAAATGGACTTAAAATGGGCGTTTCTCACCCTAATTGTAATGTATGTAAATACTTATATGTTTGAAACTACTATTAACTTGTCGAACGATTCCTAATCTTTGACAATACCTTCATTCACCACGATCTTGAAAACTGACCAAATCGGCGTGACCAAGTCCAAGGTCCTTTTAATATTATATAAACATACGAAAACATTAAAACGTTTGAAATAAATCTCGTCTCACTTTTTTGTATTGGTACTTGGTTGCTGAAGTAACGAAGAATTGAAAATTCATAAGGGAATATCATAGTTTTCTTATTTTTTATTGAATGATAAATGAACGTGAGGTTCTAAATTTAATAGCCCTTAATTTGATATATCGTCCTGTTTATAATAATAACGCATTCCATAGATATTACAAGCCAAAGTTTCATTTTCAAAATTCATACACTTTGATTTGATTGAAAGATAAGTTTTAAATTAATCTTTCGTGGTCAATAAGAATTGGCTGAGACCTAAGACATCATAATATTACTATTACAATGCGGTCAAATGACTTTTATTTTCCCCCATACAAAATCGACCCAGCCTAATATGTATGTATATTTATCTACGTACATTTAATATATCAGTGATATGATAATAAAGGGATTTAGAGTAGCACACATTCAAATGCATAAAAAAATATTCACACACAATTGATGATCTTGTAAAGTTATGAAACAAACTAAAACAAATTTTCAAGGAAAAGGCAACATTGTATACCCTCTTTTGACGACGACAACGGTAAACGTCTACAGCAGTGATTCCCAAAGTGGTCCAGGTGGTCCCCCAGGGGTCCGCGGGATACTCGTCGGGGGTTTAAAAATTATGGGGGTCCACGGGTTGTAAGCGGGGGTCCGCGAAAACGTATCTGGTTTCGATAGTAAAGAACCAAAATGGTTGCTTCATAGCCTCTTTATTTAACTGGTGTATAGTGCTCTTGACACACTGGTGAACTTACCGCCACTTTGTGACATCATACGTGGGCATGGGCGTAGCCAGGTAGGGGCAGGGGGGTGATCGATCCCCCCCTAACTTTCAAATTTCCTATATATATATATAAAATAGTACCCTGAAATTTCATTCTGGCTACGCCGATGTACGTGGAGAAGCTTTAAATGCCACCTGCATACTAAGAATAAACGGATGTTGATAGAACACTGAGTGAGGCGAGGCGGAATATCCTCCGGGCGAGATTTGAGCACTTGTGCCAATAACGCTGAGCTTCCTGAGGGGGTATGCTGGTTTAATTCCAGCACTGAGCCCGAACTCATACACTGACTCTGGGCCAGGATCTGGGATCTTTTTCGAAGTTAATTTGGATAAACTTCACTTTTCTCTTACGGAATATGCTTCGGTCTTCCAGCTGAAGTATTTGCGATCCTCAAAGCCATGGACTATGTGGTGGAAAAAAATGGAGGGGAAGGAGTTTAAGTGTCTGCAATAACAGCCAAGCTGCACTTAAGGCATTGGCCAGCGCTCTATCTAAGTACTTTCAAACTAGTTCGACAATGCAAGTCTCGACTAAATTATGTTGGCAAGCATAACCATCTCGCTTTACTCTGGGCAGTGTTGCCAATGCCTTAGTCTTTAAAGTATCCATAAAAAATCGAAAAATGTATTTAGATGTATCCACCGAAAAGAGTGGACATTTTTACAAGGTACATCTATAGAAGAGAAACTTGACCTCTTAACAAACTTATTAACACGTAGTCAGTATTCAAATTAAATTATGTCTACTCCGCTGGTAAAAATGGCGGAAAGATGCCAACTGTTGAGCTGAGCGGAACTACTCAATTGTGCGTTTCTAAGACAAATAGCCAACGGTTAGGCAACAGACCCTTCTTATGAACACGCCCATTAAAGAATTTTTCAAAAACTTGTATTTGTCTGTAAATTCCGCCTTCAAGAAAACTTTCTATTTCCAGCTTGTTTGAGTTCTCGTTAACGACATATAACTGAAAATTTAGAAGTTATAAGTTATTTTTAGTACAATCAAGTTATTGTTGAAAATTAGTCATCAGCAGGGTTGTCAATTTCCTTTGAATGCTAAGAGAAGGGTTGCTCGGGATGTAAAAGTTGATTTTTTCGCATTACAGTTAACTACTACAGGTCGGAAAACTTAAAACTACTTGGTATTATTAAATGCACGTTTATGTAGCTAAAAAATTAATTTTTCAAAGTGACAAGAATAAAGGAAAATTTCTTGCTTGGAGGATGAGCAGCCAACTGTTAAAAATGTAATAACAGCTCGTATATAAATAGAATAACTTTCTTTCAACTTACGAATACTTATGGGGAAAGGTATCCATATTTACACTGAGGAAAAAAACGAGGTATCCCTCAAAATTTAAGGCGAAAATGTATCCAATTGGATACATATGTATCAAAACGGCAACACTGACTCTGGGTGTCATGTCACTTGGGAGTGTCTGGCAATGAGACGTCTAACCATTTGGCTACAGTTACCTGAGACCAGGCATTCCTCGACCCGCAACCAGTTATAGCACTCCCCACCTCGACCATTGGAGCCACCATCAGAAACTGGGTGAAAACTTCGCTCAGCAATGACTGAGAGCCATCGAGATGCAGGTGGGAAAAACTCATGTTACCTTCAATATCACAAGGTCTATCTAGTTTTTTGCTCTCCCTGAAAGACGGGACTGCAGACAACTTGTTGGACTGCTGCCTGGTCACTTCACGTGGCAAATGACAACTCCATTTGCCCATCCTGCCTTGAAGAGGATGAGACTGGAACACTTTTTGTGCTTCTTGCTTGCTTGTTTATCATCCGATTTTTCTAGATTCGGTCTTTTCTCTTTTGTCAGTTTCTGAATTTAAAGTTTGGCGTAAAAAGCTTTGTGGTTTTGTTGCCTCAAGTTTAATATTATGTCCCCACCGGAGCTTAACGACGTAGTTATGGTTGTTGAGTTGTTTATCCCGATAACCCACTTGATTAATCGTGGTTTCGCCATATAACAAGTAATTTTTAGAAAAAAAAACCGACTTCAACTCCCATATAAAAAAAATATATATATATATATATCTCATGATCCGCTGATCGGATCTTAACCAGATTAGTATGGGACCACCTCTGAGACACTACCTCTCCGATGCAAAAAGAATTAAAGAAAATCGGTTGACGTGGTCCAAAGTTATGCGGTAACATACATAACAAAAAAAAAAAAAAAAAAAAAAAAAAAAAANTGATAACCTCCTCCTTTTTTGGAAGTCGGTTAAAAATGACAGCACTTAACATTTCACTGAGATGGTTAAAAGCTAACCAACTCGAAACCACGGCGAAGTCTGATACGACCCTGTGTTTTCCCGCCATCTGTGGGTCATTAGCGCTAAAATGTAAAAATTCGTTCCCTACTCTTGGTCGGACTCCCTAAGATCAGAGCAGATTTACTCCGGTTTTTTGAAAAAAATTGAAATTTACTCTTCTACTCCGCTTGATTTTAAAATTATTCCGCTTTTTCACTCATGTTCTGCCCCTCTTGTGGTCGGTTTTTAGGTGTTCACCATCGGTTTCAGTAAAAAAATTTAAAGTTAGGCAAATCTCACTTATAAAAAGTAGCTCTTTCATAAAATGCGTCAATAAAGTAAGTTATAAAAAAAATATATATAGAAAGAAATTTATATATATAGTAGAAATAGTTCAGGTACTATTCCTGTTAAAAAAAAAATTAGTGTTAGATATATTACACTTTACAGAAATTGCTCAAAATGACCCAAGTATGTAACATACTATTCTTACATTGCCTCGCGTTCTTATTTTTGCATGTATAGAAAATATCTAAGTCATACAATTGATGCCGGAAACGAAAATAAAAAATGCAATCTTGTATTGAAAATTAGTTTTTGCTCCGATTTTTTAGGTGATTTAGTCCTCTATCGAGTTTTATGTGTCCAAACACTGTTCTCTACATTTGTACTGTTCTATAAACCTCAAACCTCAGTGTGGACAGGAATAGTTAATGATGTGGTTAAGTTCGATTTGAGATGGTTAACTTTTTGGTGGGGACGTGGTATAAAACTCGGAGCGATAAAAATAAAAGTGATGCCATCAACACAAATAAAATATTTTACAAATACGTCACATGCAAATTCACGATCGAGCCAAACATGTGAGGAGTTTATGAAGTGCTCTTAAAAAATATATCTCCTCAGGGCGAGATTGTACTTTGATGGCTTTACAAGCTCTGTTTTTTTTAAAACTTGCAAGTATGGAGTCACATTATCCTAATAAATAGTACGCAAGAAAATATTTAATTTTTATTTTTGCCACTCCGAATTTAGTTTGGGAACTCACCCACGATGCAAATTTTCAGCGTTAGATGTAATCTTCATATTTTTTGATGACCTTTTGGAATATGTTAGAAAGGGCAGCGGGGGTCCACCGAAACCAGTAAAGTTTTGAAAGGTGTCTGAGAGAAAAGCAAGTTTGGGAACCTCTGGTTCGAAGCGTAATGATTATCTTCCAGCTACTATATGTCCTCAGGAAGACCAAGGCTGACATTACCGCCATCCAAGAAATGCGATTAATCGCACAAGGAAGGCAAAGCATGTGGCTTTGTGAAGCCTGCTACAACTTCCATGTAAAGAAACGTAAATTTGGTGTTTGATTTACTTTGGGCGAGTTATAAAAATTGTCAATGGCAATCAGTGTTGACATTTTAGCCGTTTTCCGGCTAGATTTAGCCGGTTGCGATAGCAAACAGCCGGAGAAATTTCGATTTAGCCGGCAGCCGATTTGTTAGCCGTTTTGCAGAAAAAAATTAGCCGTTTTTAGCCGATTTTGCTATTTGCCTTGTTTTCTTAAATTTCAAATATGTATATATGTTTCCATTTTTGACTAAGCGAACCAAAATCTGTTAGAAATGGCTACTAGCCTTATCGTGGAGAAAATTTACATGTCAGGCAGGGTTGTATGAAACTGGGCCGATTTCGCTTATTTTTATTTTAAACGAAGAAGCGATTTTCTCCATAAAATGTTTGTTATAAATATCTTAATTTTAAGTGTAAAGTTGTATTCGCAAAGAAATAAATAAGAAAGAAAATAAGAAATTGTTTCACTGTTAAGAGACTTAAGATTCGTTTGTGTTTGGGATATACATAGTGCCAACAAACAGAATAAATATTACATGTAGATATTGTCTTCCCAGATAGCGCATATTCAATTCTGCCTAAATTACAAAACATCATTTTTGGCCACTCCCAAAGGTTTAAGGTAAGGGAAAAATTTATATTTTCAAGCACTATATACACATATGTATTTTTTTAAACAAACTTTTTTGCTGAGAACTTATTTAAATTCCAAAAACCGAATGCCAACTTGAATTAAAGGAATCAACACTGAAGTGAGTCAAAATGAAAATAAAAGAGCACAAATTTCTATGTAAAGCAAAACTCTGTGGGAATCCTACGAGACATCTGCCGGTCATATGACCGGTCATCTAAATGGGAGATCTGCAGTCTTTTGGCATCATATTTTACATCAGAATTGAAGGGATTTCTGAAAAATCTGACCAGTTCTTTTGTGTAACTGTGATTTTGCCTCCCTTGTCAACATATGGCCTTGGTTGATGTTAACTTAAGGTCGTTGTTTTACTGCCTTAAAATTGAAGGGAAATTTTCACAGCGTTTTTTATGTGTATTGGTTTCTATCTGAGTGTATTGAGAATCGGTCAGTCTGAAAAGGCCTTGCAAGGAAGACAATTATCACTCAAAATATCAGATAGTAATAGTAATAGATAGTTTTTTTTGCAGAGTACCTTTCAAATCATTGGAATTAACTAAATTAATTAAGTAAACAAGTATTAACTTACATTTTTATACCCGAGCGCACTTGTGCACAAGGGTATTATAACTTTGTTCACATAACGGTTGTTTGTAACAGTCAAAACGAATCGAGATAGATATAGACAAATGTATACATA
>NW_016178940.1:0-7550 GCF_001687245.7 Rhagoletis zephyria | reverse complement strand
GTGGTAGATCTCAGGTTTTGGATCAAACTTTGTACAAAAATTAAAAAATATTCTGTAAGTTTTCTCCTAAATTGCAAACATTTTAATTAGAATCTAAAAAAAAACTTTAACTATAGCATAATAAAGTGCAAAATCGAAGTTGCTAAAAATTGCGTTGCGTTGTGGCCATTTTTTTCCTTGACAGTGTGAAGCAGTTCCTTCCGTATCCAGATATTTTTCGAACATATTTCGAAAGATTTCTGCAACCTTGCGGAGTGCTGCCAGCCTTCCTTTTCATCACATCAACAAATGTAGCACGTTCCAGAAACAGCCAATTGGGATTTGCCGATTTTGACAACTCTCAAGTAAAAGTAAACAACGCCTCAGAAACCTTAGATGCACTTAAATTTGCTAATACTTTCACAAAACCCGGCATTTTTTACCATTTTCGCTATTAATTATTTTTATATATCATATATTTTACAATTTAACACAATAAAACCACGTTTCCTGTCGAAAAATTGAATATTGACAAAATTTACTATTTTACACTTTATTTTATCCTCCTGTTGTTAGCGTTTAGTGTTGGACAATTTTTGCTCTTAAAATTAACTAAAACTACTCAAAAACGCGAATATGTGGTAGATTTCAGACCTTTTGTGGTAGATGTGGTAGACGCTCAAAAAAGTGGAGGATCTACCACAATGTGGTGGAAGTCCGATCACTGATGCGAGACCGCAAGAATCACCTTCAGGTGAATCAAAAAGCACCTACTTCGAATTTGTTAAACTTTGGCTTAAAAGCCTTTTGGAAAACGATAATGACAAGCTTAGTAATTAGTAAGCGGTCGAATGACTGTGTTGTATATACTGAGGATTATATAACGTGACACTTATGAAAGCTATTTTGCAGTTATAATATGAAGCTTTGACCTTTTACTCTCTCCTCGATGTCCAGCCACCATGTTGACTCGGAGTTGAGAGTTGTATAATATTCTTTAAATCAACTCATATCCCATTTGAGAAGTGCGCGTACATATTGGCTTAGCAGAAGCACAATTGCCCAAAAAGATTTCGCACTTATGCTGCATAGTTATAGGCTGAATAATTGCAAACTTGGCATGAACTAAAGTGAGGGATAGTTCAAATTGTTTAAATATAGATGCTAGCTTGTAGATGATGGAAATCATTCAATGGGAAAATTATTCATAGAAATTTAAAAATATTTTTGTATGAGTAGAAACATTAGTAGAAAAAAAATTAGTTAAATTTTGGTTAAAGTATTTTGTTTAAATTCCTTATTGCGCAAAAAACCACAAGTTTAATCTGTATTATCGCTGCAGTGCTTAGCTCTCCATCATTTTAGTCACATTCCCAGGTGAAGTAATACAGATAATTCATGACAGCGATAACTCCCAAGCGTCGGCATTTCAGCTTCCATTTGCCACCGACAAAGCCAATACACGTGCAATGTTTGTTTCACAAAAATGAAGCATTTTTTATATGAAGCTCATTTGGAGTTACTTGTTTTAAAATCCGTAAAATATTTTGTTAAATTTTCCTTACATTTTTTTTTTCAATTAAATAAGTACTTTATTTTATTTACCTTACATTTTCAAGTATTTTATTGAAATTTTTAAGTGTTCTCCTACTTACTCATTATGCTCATTATTTATTTGCATTGCTGCTTTTGTTTTATAGCTTATGTGCAGCTTCATAACAAGTAGTAAGGGATGTGAAGTATGTACATAAGCGTAGCCAGTTTTCGAGCAGAAGAGTTTACTCATAGATGAGTAAAGTGCTCAGAAGTACCTTCCATTTGTGGCCAGCCTACTGGCTCATTTAAATGCCTAACTATTTCAATGGTTTTTGTTTGCGCGTTTGAATTATAGCTTTGGGCTTTTCCCACCAAAGTTATATGGGTAAATAAAAATTATAATTTGTTTAATAAGCTTTAAATAGAAAACGTAAGTTTCTCTCTCTCTCGCTCTCTCTCTTATACATATGTATGCATATGGAACTTGATTTAATGTGTAAGTTTGAAAAAGTTCTTTAAAGTTATATAGTTTAGCGATTAAGAGAGTATTTAATTAGAACTTCGAAGTCCATTAACATACGCGTACATATACAATACATTCTTTAGGTTTTTTTTTGAATTTGAATTAGATGCCGCATAACTCAAAAAAAAAAAAATCACTAAAATTGAGGTGATAAATTACACAACCCACCAGACAATGCACACGTGTTCAATTTAAAAATAAATGTAAAACTTTTCTTTGGCATTTTTTCATGCGGCACACGCCAGTCGAGCCAACACATTAGGAGTCATACACGAAAATTTGCAGGGTGTGAAATTTCATTTATGTAAAAATACCAAAAATAACACAAATTCTAATTTTAACATATTCATCTTTTTTGATTTTAATTGAAATTGTGTACTTGAATTAAGTATTTACATAATTACTTAGCGGTAAGTCACACTTTAACTGTTGTACATATCACACATATCTACATATAAGGAAGCATTAAACTATGTTAATGTTTTAAAAATTTATTAACATTTATTTTTGGTTGTGAAAATTAGAGCACCCCTATTGTGCATTACGTCTTGCTTGAGTTATTAATAACATTTTTAAAACTCAAATAGAAATACCAGGTATGCATTGTATTAGATATGTGTATATATAACTGATTTGTCTGATGAAAGTGGTAAAGATGAGGGTGGGGTGTTTTATCGAGTCTTCGATTAAAACTGGCTTCCTTTAATATAAAAATAGTAGGAAATAATAAATGGGCATTTGGGAGACATAATAAAAATGTGGTATCGATAAATTTGTCCGTGGGTAATTAAATCATTAAATTCATGGATTCTATATCGATAGATTATTTTGTTTGCTTAATGTTTCGTTCAAAAAAAAATTACAGTGGAGATGGTAAAACATGAAAATCGATTTGTCTTCAAAATACTGTTTACAAGCGATGATGGAAACTCGCTCCGAAATACATCATTGAATATATTTGTTGGCTAATTTAAAAAGTTAACACAATTTTTTTGTTTATTTAAAACCTGAACATCCATTTTTAGGCAATTTGAAAACTGGACATAATTTTTTGCTAATTTAAAAAGTAAACATAAATTTTGGTTATTTAAAGCGAATATATTTTTTGACTAATTTCAAAACTGGACAAAACTTGTTTTTTTTTGTAATTTGAAAACAGAACAAAACATTTTTGTTAATTTTAAATCTGGAGATAAATTTTTGCTAATTTAAAAATTTGACATAGTTTTTTGGTCAATTGGAAAGTAGACATAAATTTCTGGTAGGAATTTTTTTTTTTATAGTTAATGAAAAACAAGACGATCAGTTTTGGTAGTTTGAAACTAGGACATAACTTTTTGGTAATTTAAAAATTGGGTTAAAAGTTATTGCTAATTTAAGTACTGGATAAAAGTTGCTGGTCATGTAAAAAGGGGGTATATATTTTTGGTAATCTAAACTGGTAATTATTAACTGGACATGAAAAGCATGACCAATTTTTAAATGATCCATAACTTATGTCCAGTTTTGGAATCACAAAAATGTATGAACATTTTAGAAAGGCTTAATTTTTATGTTAAATCTTTAACTGACCAAAAATGTCTGTCTTATTTTTAATAGGCTTAAAATTTAAGTTCGTTTAAAAAGTAGAAAAAATTATGTCCAGTAAATGTGATCATAAACTTATCTCCAAAATGTATGCCTTGTTTTAAGTNATAAAAAATTAATACCCAGTCTTAAAATTATCTAAAATGATGTCCAGTATATAAATAGCCATCAATTAATACATGCCAATTTTCGTCATAAAAAAAAAAAACAAATGTCCATTTTATTTTACAAAGAAATTCACGTAAACGATGGCCAATTTAATTTATTTGATGAACTACAGTAGTCCTATTTACATACATAGAAATGTATAAACAATTTAGTACTGAATAAGTTAAGGCTACCTGTAGAATTCAGCGGAGGAAGCGGCCTCATTTCATTCTCTTTGGAGGTTGAAAACATTTTCGAATCATTCTCTTTGAAAGCTTTTACCAATATCTAAGTTGCCTTTAGAATAATTCAAAATTGTTGCGCGAACTTTGAAGGAAAGCAATTCAAATTGTTTTTTCTTTGCAAGAGCTGATACTTCATTTTGGTTGAAGAAGCTTTGATTCGGGTTTTGTCTACATATTTGATTTTCATGAGTACCATTCTTGTAAGTCATTAATCATCGTGTGATAACTATTGAACGGAATGAAATGAATGCAAAGGTTGTTAGATATTGTTTGGACTTCAAATTGTGAATGTGAAAGAATAAATGATTTTTTGTAACGGTGATGAATACAAAAAAAAAATATCAGTGGGCAAAAGGTCACAATCTGAAATCTTCAAATAACTAAACACAACATTGGCACAAGAAATTGAACTACAGATTTTTATAGCAGAAGAAAGTTTGAGTTCCAGTTCCCTGATACATACAGAAAATTATACAAATAAATAGTAATGATTTTTCTGCTGAATATTAGCAAAAATTATATAAAATGAAATTACTGTCTACTTTACGCCTTTTTCTTTCAGACACGCTAAATACTTTCCTGTTTTATTTTGATCCAGTTATTCTGCCCAAAACACATTGACGATTATTCATTTTTTTACCTTCTTTTTTCTAGCCTCCTTTTTTCGAATTCTTTATTTTTGCTTATTCATCTCCCTAAGTTTTTTTCTAATACTCTTTTTCTGCTATTACCTACTTATATTTTTACGCTTTTTTATCCCCACACCTTTGTTCATTTATCAAGCTGCTCAGTATTTTGTTTTCAAATTTTTGCTTCTGCATAACATCAGCATCATTATCGCTTATTCAACAAAACAACTACGGCTTCAACTTCTATGTGTACTTGCATATGTATGCATAGCTATGCATAATAAGTAAAAATTTTTTTCAAGCCAAAACCGCAGCATTCATGTAATCTTTTGAATAATGCTTACAATTGCGATTGAATTGCGATTACAATAATTGATAAGCCGCACAATAATTTAGCTTTGTGCATCATTTCATTTGTCAGTCAATTGTAAGTATTTTTTTTCACCCGTTGTTGGATTTTAATTAGATTCGATACGAAAGACTTATGCAACGAACTTGATTTGGAAAGTGAATAGCAAAATAGTTGTACGTAAGTATGTACGTATGTACACAGAATGCCTTAGCAGTTTGAAAATGAATTCGAAGTAAGTACACAAAGTACTTACCCATAATTTTATGTAACAAGAAAATGGAAATTTTTCAACACTAAATATTAAAAGTCTCTGGAGCTGATTTTATCAAAGCGTAGTTTATAGAACTCCTATAGAAATTTAAACTTATTGAATATTAAAACAAATGTTATTTTCCTTAAACTGCTTGGTGACGTAGGATTACGTAAATACATTTAAGAATATTGAAAAACTTGACTTTTTGCATATGAAGCCAAATTCATATATTTGTATATGTCTGAGGAGAATTCAATAATATGACTTTTTGACCATGGCAGAGACTAGCTGGGCTTGCTTTCTGGCGAGCGCTCCAAGCCACTCCTCCGGTAAAATATCTGGATGGGAAACTGGAGTTGAACACTATATATATATATGTGGAGCTAAAGCTAAACCCAGCGCTCCAAAATTCTTGCATTGTTTCAGAGAACTTTGAATAAAAACTTAGTTCTGAAACCATCCTTTTTACTGCAGCTTTATTGTGATAGCAAACTTTGGTTGAGTTCCCTATTTTATTGCTAGATGGATTTTGCCAATAGGTTTTCAAATAGAGGTTTTTGGCCTAATTAGTGGACAAATAAGAGGGAGCGGTGTGAATGCTAAATTCTAGTCTGAAGTGACAGTCCGAAGGACGGTAAACAATTAATGTACTACGAGTACCTTTAAAATTGTGCAGGAATATAACTTGAAGCTAAAATATGCGGAAAAACAGGCTTAAAGTTATGGGAACCACGATGCTGTGCTATTCGGGGTAAATTACTAGCGGATGAACTGGCACAATGGGACTCTTTGACACACTCAGTGAGATCAGAGCCTGTAATCGATCCCAGTGTCTTGTAAAGAAGGTAAATAGTCTTACAAAAAAAAAAAGTAAATCAAAAAAGTCCTCACCGGCGGTAAAGGCACACCTTAACAAACTGGAAAGAGCCGTTGTGGCCACTCGATATCATAGACATCATCGAAATCCTAAATCCCTGAGCTGTTCCTCGGATTTGTGAAGTGCGTCTTGATGTGTGAAGAAAGTTAATGTTGGATGATTATTTTTCGTCGTAATGTGGATAAATTGTAAAATTTTATCACATCTCGTCAATCCCAAATAAACAATAATCTGTAAAAGGCTAGCGATTCCGATTCATTGCTTGTCGGAAAGACTTTGGAATTGCAAATGTCCGGGTTATTGATTAGTGCCTTTCGAACTAACTTAAGATTTGAAGAGTAACATCCTGAGTATATTCCTTCGTCATGTGCTTTATTCAATTAAAAAATTTCAGGTATTTTATACTTACTAGGAGTGCCAGTTACTGCGTTACTGCCGCATTTCGACCATTTTCTATTTTTTTAAGACCTTTACCGAAAAATCTTCTGCTTTGTAACTAAAACGAGACTACAGTTTTTCATATCTTTAGTAAATTTCGATATTTCGATACGTATCGATAATTCAATGAATTCCTGAAACACCTAAATCTGATAACTCAAAAAATTCGATAACTCGATTAATTTCGATAACTCAAAAATCAAAATATAATCGCTAACTCGATAAAAATCGGATACCACTATAAATTTCTATAACTCGGTTAATTTTTATTCATCCGTATTTTTCGAATGCCATCGACAAGTTTCGATAACTCGTTACTCTGGTAACACGATAAAATTCGATAAGCAGTCGAATTACCGATAAACCAACAAAACCTTGGAATGATATATTTTCAAAATTCCAAAAACTTCATTTCGATAAATCGAGAAATTTCTGCAAATCAAGAAATATCGATAACTCGATAAGTTGAAAGAACTCGAAGAATTACGATAATTCGATTAATTTCTTTAAGTCTCTAAAAACGATAACTCAATAAATATCGAAGAGTTGATAAATTTCATTAACTTGAGAAATTTCGATAATCTCATAATTTTGTTTAGCTCGATAACTAAGCGTAAATTCAATAACAAATTTTCTGTGTCTATAAATTTCGACAACTCAATAAGCATTGATCAATTTGATACTCAATAAACATAGGTAACTCGAGAGATTTTGATAACTATAAACTTCGATGATTCGATAAATTTCCACGACTTGATATCTTTCAACAACTAAATTCTGACAAAATTTATGTTAGTTTATTAATATAAAGATTGTGAGTATCTCCAAGAACATGGTTTCATTTATCTTTCAGAGATGACGCCACACAGTCGGCTTGCCAATGCCTGGCCCTGGCAAATCTTAGCCCACACCTACAGTAGTCTGGTGATGTAGTTTGAGGCTGGTGCTTAATTCCCGAGCGAAGATAACTCCGTGGTTTTACCT
>NW_016178938.1:0-7551 GCF_001687245.7 Rhagoletis zephyria | reverse complement strand
AACAAGACAGTAACTGGTGCTGTGAGTTTGTGAGCTATTAGCTGTGTGCTGCGAGGTGTCCGGCTTCAGTTAGCGCGACTGTTGACGGCAGCAAGCAACTTTGTGTGACCGGACCGCAGGCATCCAGCAACCATTTAGTCGGCGATTAGACGGCGATTGTGATGAGAAAAGGCCGCTGAGCGCGCGTGATTGAAATAAAATAACCGTATTTTTTTTTTTTACTTTTATGATTTAAAAGCGAGTCCGTCTCCATATTTTTAAAAAAAAAGTCAACTTTTGTGTTCAAGCTAGAGCCAGCAGCTGAAAGAAACAACAAACATCCAACAGCAGTTTGCCAAATGAAAAAGCAACGAAATGATAATTTAAATCATCGCATTAAAAATAACTCAAGAAAAAGAAAAATAAATATCCGTGCTACTTAAAATAAAAGCAACGGCAATAAAGAATAAAAAAAATAAGTAAAAATAATATGTATTAAAGAAAGTGTGTGATCACGGAATACGTACATACATACATATATACACACACACATACATATGTACACATCTAAATGTAGGTATATATGTATGTGTGTAAAGTCATTTAAAAATTTGACAAAAATAACGCAATTGCTGTGGTGACGCGGCAAGCAGCGAAAAGCGCAGCCAAAAGCTCCCCCTTGGAGAAGTGCAAACGGGCGCGAATTACGCGGCCACATTGAATGGAAAATTAGAATCATCGGCCCCAAATTAAAAATACGAGTAAAAATAAATTTATTTGTGTGGAACTGATGAAGAGAAGCAACGACACGGCACATTTGCTTAAATACATAATTAATATTCATAAATACATATCTACATGCATATATACAAATATACGCTTCAGAAATAAAAAGTCGTTGGTCGGAAGTGTGCAAATAATCGTGTGAATATACATACATATATCGAATACAGAATAATACATAACAATCCGGTAATTTTGTGTTTAAGCGTGTGTGTGTGTGTGTGTGTGTGCAATTCCAACACCACCTGCAAGTGTTAGTATCAATTTTTTGACACTGCCCAACTGGCATGATGGAGGAGAAAAAGGAGGAGGAGAAGAAACAGCGAAAGCGCAACGGCAAGCCCCGCCGACCTAAACACCATCCCTGGGACGAAGGTACGCATGCCCTCTGCGGCGTATACGTTACGCCGACAGAGCAATTTGATTACGCATACGCAACGTTGTTCACAAAGTGTTGCCATAAAAAAAAAAATTAAGTGGACTATCTGCTTATTAAAAAAAAAAAAATTGTTATTTGCCCATCACTTCATTCTAATCCAAATCAATTAGTCGCTCAAACATTCCATTTCTTAGTTGTTCTACAAAGACCATCGCGATCTTAGAAGTTAATTTTGAAAATTTCCAGCTTAAACATGCCCATTTTTTTCATCAAAAACTGGTCGTTGTGATTACAGCTTTACAACAGTTGCTTTGGAAACCAGGCCAGAGCCGTGTGTTAGCCATAATATTGAATGATTTTGTAAGAAATTCTCTTCCTTATATTATTTAGCTGCTTCCGCCGCTTACAGTAAAAAAATTTTCTTAATTCTCAGCAAACCTTATTCGATTGGGAGCTATTTTCTTGAACGTTTCTGAACCCTATTGAATAATGCTTTTATTTTATTTATGATAAATAATAAAATCTATCAATTTTATAAAAATTATTAATGTGACTTCCTTGTGAGTTCTTTGTATAGATTTTAATTAGTAAGATAAAATTAGGGGGTGAGTTTTATACGAAACCAAATACTTTTTAAAAAGTAGCTAAAAGTAAATTATTTGTTATAAAATTGTGTTGCTGAACTGAAAAAGATTAAACATTTTCACAAATATTATGTATATATTTTGTATACTATGTATTATGCCGAATTTCCACTAGGCATTGAAATGACAAAAAATGTATGCCATTTAAAAACAATGCCATGTGGAAATGAACTCAATGACAATTTTTTTAACGTAATGACACGATTACTTTTTAATGCCCAGATTTGTCATTTGTCATTTTTGCCATTTATTGCCTAGTGGAAATCCAACATTAGAATTTATCGGTTGTCACAAATTCAAAGTACATTTTTCAGCAGGCCAAGCTAAATTACGAGCATAGGACAACATTTTTATTAGTATGCACCTTGTCCAGTTTATTTAGCAGAGCAAAGATCTCGTAATTTGAGTTTTTTTTTGTAAGCCATAAAAATTTTGTTTGCACACACATACATATGTATGTATTGTATATGTGCACATACATATGTATATAAATACACACTAGTTAGTACGAAAACAAAGCACTCTATTGTAATGTAAGCTCAGCGCCATCAAATGTATGCAAATTTTTAATTTTTCACTTCAACAGCCGCTAAGAAGACAAAGACAGCCTGTCAAAGACTAGCAAATAAAGCACTGGACTTGGGTAAATTATCATTTAGTTTTTAAATGCACATAAAAGTATAATCGCTTGCTCGAACTGGCGCTAAAGAGACAAGCTTGAGGCGGTAAGAATACAAAGATCTACTATTTACATACATATGGCTTCTTTTTTGCCTATTTAATTATGAATCAGGCAAAATATGGGTGAATGTTTGCTTTTTAATGCACCAACGACGACCAGCACTGTCGACATACATACATGTAAATGTATGTATGTTTGTGTATTTCAGTATGTGACCGGCTTATTATCTAAAAGGTGATTATCTTAGTCTTGCATACTACGAGCGTTATTTAGTTTTGTTTTTTTTTTGCTCTCAGCAAAGACAAAAAATTCACAACATAAACAATAGCAGAACCACTTGAATTGAACATACACGTGCATACATATGTACATTAGGCAGGGTCGATTTTTTATGGGGGGAAATAAAAGGCATTTGACGATATTTTAATAGTAATATTATGATGTCTTAGGTCTAAGCCAATTGTTATTGGCCGCGAAAGATTAATTTGAAGCTTATCTTTAGCCCGCGCAATTGATTCAAAGTGTATGAATGTTGAAAATGAAATTTTGGCTCGTAATATCTATGGAATGCGATAGTTGTTTTAAACTGGACGATATATCAAATTAAAAGTTATTATATTTAGTATTTCACGTTCATATATAATTTTTCAATAAGACTACAACATTTTAAGATATTAAGATAAAACTTACAAAAACGATAATTTTCCGTGACTTGCTTTCAGCTTGAACGAAAAAACTCACTTCCTGGCACACTTTTCTGTAATACGGTTTTTTTATTTAAAAGTTATTTATACAATTGAAGCGAAATTTTTGTAAAAGAAAACTAGTGATCCACCTAAGTTTTTCGACATAACTTTGGTAAATATTACTAGATCGGTACGTAATAATTACCAAATTGAAGGCGAGACTTACTATTACTGATATTTATGATAATAATATAATGAAAATCTATCAGATTATGGAAAAAAAAATACTTAAGAATAAAATAAATGTTGAAAAAAAATCCGGTAAACTCCGTATATTTGCAACTTTTGCATTGTTTGCATAAACATAAGGAAACTAATTAGTGTTTATAGAAGTTGCGCATTTTCAGTGTTTTCCATACTCATTTCCATAAACAAAATTTTCCCACGGTGATGGAAAATAATGGCTTTTCTATTAGAGCTACCGAAATCGTTCCTAAATTTGCAAAAATTCGAAAAAACTTTTAGCAAATATTCAAAAAAGATTAGAATATTTGAAACCAGCGACCTAAATGCAAACCCGCAATATTAATGCTGTTCTTTACATCTTTTGACTATAGGCCAGTGTAATTATCAAGAGAACAATTAAAAGTTTATTGAAAAAAGATAAGTTTGAGATTAACGATAAACTAAAGGGCTGCGAGAATTGATATTTGATTCGATCTTTTGCATTAACTTTTTCATTATTTAATAATATGCACCAAACCTTTTTGCTGAACCCACAATTTTAAACAAGAATTGGTCTTCTTCGACTAGTGTGCTGTGTGTCACTTGGCAATCGATGCAGGCTTGTGGTTGCCTTCATGATACAATATATTTTCACTATTACCAAGGGATTTGAGCAAAAATTAGATTTTCGACCCGCCCTAATGTACACATATATCTGTGGAAAGGAAACTCTCAGCAAATATAAATACATATGTATATATCGTATGCTTTAAGTAGCGTGCACATTGTTATTCAAGTTAATTCATAACAGATTGAATAATAATATGAAAAACCGCATACAAATGATAAACCACACAAAAATAGTAAATAATAATCATATTAGCGAGCAACAGCAAAAATACATAAATATTATTGAAATAAATTTATTTTTAATTTAGTACGGTCCCTATTTCATTGGCTTGAAGCTGATTCAATGAAAATTTTAGTAATGCACAAATTTTTATAGATATGCGATTGACATCAGTTTTCTCTGTGCGTACTCTATTCTTTTGAGAAAGGCTTTATTCTTCATAGCTGCCCCCTGGTCCCATGGGACCCAACTGCAGCCTAGCATCTTTTTACATTCATAGAGCACAACCGAAGCTTTCACTGCTTTCTCTTCCAACCTGAGTCGAGGCGCCTGGGGCATTGGTTCAGATAGATACTAGCTCCCACCAGCTTAAGTATAAACCTGCCAGCTAAGCGTGGACAAACACTTTCCATTTACTATGACGGTCCTTGTTTTATTTCCTTGAGTATCCCAGCGACCAGTGTAGTGGTCCCAGTATTACCCCGTTTATATATTTTTTGGCAGAAGCACCCGTAAACACAAACACATAGCCTGTATGTATTTCTAATCGATTCGACCTACTTATGTATGTATTGGCATAAGATCACTAACTGCAATTTGTTCGCCGTGCATTTTATTACTTTACATCAGTGACGGGCACACGAACACTTACACATATCTGTACATACATATGTACATATCTATTGGCTTGATAATCAGGCGCAGCCAATACGGCAAGTCAATTGTGTATTTTCTGGCTGAGTTTGTTCGTTCACTTGCTGGCAATCGAATTGCAATTAACCAAATGCGGAAAAAAATTTGAAAATTTTTCTCATTCTATGAATGCTTTTAAATGTTCGAAAGAAAGGAATTTCAAGTACATATAATTCTACTTTTAACACATCACATGTTTTGAAACACATACATACATAAATATTCAATTAGAGTAGTCAGAAAAATAATTTCCATTTTGAGCAAATCAAGTCTTTTGAATGCAAATATACAAATAAAAACTGCTTAGAATTTGTATAAAAGAAAATAGCTTGAAGCTCCTTTAAAGATGTAGAGAAGGAAGTTCTACTTTTTGAACTGAAATATATGTATGTACAGTTGTCCACAAAATAATAGGAGTGGGATATTTTAACCTGTTTTGGCGATTTGTCTTTAGTTTATTTAATGTTTCGTATTTTTTTGTAAAAGCCTAGTTGGTAATACAACAAACACCATATTAATTTACATTTTCAAGTTTGTACAAAAATTATAAAAATTCTGCAAATTTTCACCAAAATTTCAAACTATTTAACCAGAATCTTTAGAAAATATGTTGGTATGCAGTTTTGCAGCCCATTCAATTCTAGTCTGAAGAAGTGCAAGTTTCAAGCTGCTAAAAAATTCCGTTGATTTTTGAGAATTTTTTCGGTTGAAGGTGTTTCACGTTTTTTCCATACAAAGTATGTTCGACAATTTTCTTTTATTATAGGACAGTGCCAGCAAAAAAAATTGCCAAAAATCAACGGAATTTTTTAGCAGCTTGAAACTTGCACTTCTTCAGACTAGAATTGAATGGGCTATAAAACTGCATACCAGAATTTTCTCTGAAGATTCTGATTAAAAAGTTTGATATTTTGGTGAAAATTTACAGAATTTTAATAATTTTTGTACAAAGGTTGAAATCTGAATTTATTCGTTGTTTGTTGTATACCCAGCTTGACTTTTGTATAAAAATAATAAACATTAAATAAACAAAAGACAAATAGCAAAAACTGACCAAAATAACGCACTCCTATTATTTTGTGGACCACTGTATATATCGCACATCAACTTAAAAAGGGGCACAACTCAAAAATCATCTCCGAAAATATAACTGCTTGTGGATGGTACAGATTCAACGCAATTAATACAAAAACAGTAGTTTTCCAGTTAGAGAATATAATCACGAAAAAAAAAATATTGGCATTAATTGTAGATAAATCCTATGAATTGATTTATGCATAAAAATTTACCAAATGTTTTTTTAGTTGTGCCCCTGTTGAAGCTGGTGTGCCCTATGTATGTACGTATACTTATTTTTAAACAACATACTCATAGATATGATGTACATGAAAACATGTTCAGAAATGTTAGATTAAGAAAATTCCCTTTCACTTATATATTATATGGATATTATTACCTCACTATGTATATGTATATGTACATATGTATATGTATGAGGGCAGGTCAATTTGAAAGGCAGATTTTTCTGAATATCCGGGTATGGCATAGGAGTATTTATTCCACGTGAAAATGGTAAGCAATTTGGCGCAAGAAACCATGGGAGTAAATTTTAGTGAAATGGTAAAAAAAAATTTATTTCTTATGTTTTGTATTAAATTTTTGTTGTATGGAAAAAAAAACATTTGTAGGCAAAGCAAAATATATCTTTTTATTTTTCACTATTGCGTCCTCCGGCGGATGTTTTAAGAAAAAGATAAGTCCAGAAAAGGATGCCTCATACAAAAAATCATTACAGCATATTGTTATTTGAAAAAAATAAAAAAATTCTTTAGGACACGACAGTAAAAAAAAACGCTACTAAGAAAAAAAAAATTCTTCTGGTATTTTCGCTCGAAACTAATTTCATACCCATTTGCTTAGAATTTCATCTAGAATACTCGCGTAGCCAAAAAAATCTAACCGGCCTAATATATATGTATACTTATACACAACAATAATTATTCATATCACTATTGACGGTATTTATTTAAAAGCTTTTTGCGCTCCAGTATCACATGTTTAATTAGCAACTTTCGAAAGTGATCAATGAACAGAGCAAACATTCAAAATCAAGGCACTCACTAATGGCGCTCAATGTGAAGAAAAGAAGTAGAAAGAGAGAGGCTTACTCGTAAGTCAGTCATAGTGATTCATAATTTTTTAAATTTTTTTTTTTTTTTCGGAGACTAGACTCTTTTGGGAACAAGAAAATACGTCATGCAATGAAAACTTCGTGTAATGAAAAATATGTATTCTAAATTTGTTGCAGAGATCGGAGGCTCGAATGTGGTATGTGGAGCAACTTTGACACGATTTTTGGTTTGCATGGCACCAGTTATGGGTAAATGATCGCGAACCAAATTATTTAAAACAAAAAAAAAACTACTTATTTAACTAATTTTGTGTGAGTCCATTGTTCTTTGTGCTCAAAAATGGTGAAGAAACTCATATTTTGTGGTTCAAGAAATCATACACTGCAAAGAAATTCGTATGTGCTTCATTATTGGCATTATGTGTCTACTACTACACACATATGCACATATACACATATCGTCGTCTCAGAAAACGGATGTCGAATGTTACAAAACACG